>NW_019772353.1:0-468 GCF_002891405.2 Cryptotermes secundus | reverse complement strand
TATGATGTAGAGAGTAGTGTTGTGGTAATGAGAGTGATGTAGTGATCGTTGATTTGTAATTTGGTGATGGTCAGTGCTGTTGTAGATTTTGGTATATTTGCTGGAGTATGATATATGTACGTTAGTGTAGATTGGTAACTTTATAAGTAGCAAGTAGCTAAGACCACAAATTTCACCACTCTCTAGACACCCACAGCTTGCCCAACATCTTGAGGTCCAGTTACAACCCTTCCGTTCTCGTCTCAAGAAGCCAGGTTACATAATTTGATTGTTTCCTGAGTGTAGTTAAATAAATTTCACTTAACACATCATGTGAGTAGAGATATCAAACCTTACAGTAAATGCAGATGGAAACTCTCCATGCAAGGCAGGCATTAATGCAAAAATCCTTTCCACACGCTGTCGTCTGTGACTGTTTCCTAAACGGTATCGGTTGTGCTAATATTTCAAACATGTAATGAGCGTACT
>NW_019772352.1:0-666 GCF_002891405.2 Cryptotermes secundus | reverse complement strand
TATCAAGCAGGCCTTAGTTTGTGGAACTGGAATAAATCATTGAGACATCAGTCGGGAGAATACAGGGCTCAGCCCAGTTGGCTGAAGTGAAACTTGGTCAAATATTCCTTTGGTAAAAGCACACACTGTATATTAGTGCTCTGTCTTCATGAATATTCCAATGATCTGGTTAACAGTTTGGGCTTTTCCTACAAACTGCATCTTCTGTGTTTAGAACTTTCCAGATACAATATCTGACAAAAAACACTGCTTTTCTTTCAATTTAAATACACATACCTTTCATGGGTCTTGATGGTTATGTGCTTTTTGCTAATGATTCATAAATCGTTGCCAAGCAGTACTGAAAAATCAAAGGTCCATGGACATCCCTTATGACACTTAACCTGTATTTTGTGAAGATGAGTGGTATATTGTTTTACCTTAATTCTGGACCACGGGTCAAAAATTTTACAACCATTTTTAGAAAATCTTCCTGTTTCAGCTGCTGACTACAATCTGTTCCATTATCGCCGTTCACATTTTTATACATCCTGCCATAACTCTGATTCTCATTCTTATCTGTCTGTCTGAACCAACTGTTTTAGTCTCTCATTCATTACAGAACATTCTGTTCATTCACATAGTTCAGCAATGTTCTCATCATCCATATTTCCTGTAAAGTTCTTA
>NW_019772351.1:0-860 GCF_002891405.2 Cryptotermes secundus | reverse complement strand
GTATAAAAATAAATACTTGATTGTCACAGAGGTAGATTCTTAAAGAGATGGAGCATTTAAAAAATAATTGCATGACTATTAATTGTACTTCTTTCCATACTCACTTCGTATACCAACTTTGTTTTCGCAAATATAAGGATGAATGAGTGTAAGGGTAATTTTAACCCTAAAAAGTTATAGAAGCCCTATAATGACCTCAGGTCATGCTTTGAAGGTCCACTTGAATGGCAGGGTGGAATTCTGCTTCATCCTGCCCTACTTTAAGTGTTACCTTTTTGTAAATAGGATATACACTGTGCACCGTGTTCATTGTTCCTCTCAATATGTTAACTGTATAGTAACTATAGCAGGTGAATGGTATAATTTTCAAACTGCCTTAATTAATAATACTGTTTTATTTAATATATTAATTTTTGATGGACCAAAAATACAGATTTAATTTTCTGAGTTGTACAGATTAGTTTGTTTTCAAATTTTAGGCAGACACCAGCATTTTTCATGTAGCTATGGGTCGTAATGACACTTCAACCAAATCAACACTGACTATTGAACAAGTTACTGCTATCTCTGGTTCAGACATGAAGCAGCTTCGTACGAAGCACCAATACAAAAAAATGGGGTAAGACTGTTTACACTTTTGAAAAATAACTATTGAGTGATATAATACTAGTAGTGAAATCTTTAGAACTGAATGAGAGTTATGTTCCCATCCATTTCTCTTCTTCTCTCTGCGTGTAGCATTCAGAGAATTGTTCCTGTAATTTTGACAGTGGGTCAGGATGGTAGAAGGTCCTGGATTTAAGAACTGTGGTCATCTTCCGAATCCTGGAACCTCCTACCATGTCAACCCATCATCAAAA
>NW_019772350.1:0-438 GCF_002891405.2 Cryptotermes secundus | reverse complement strand
TTTGTCTGTTCGAAGTACATTTCCGTGTCCAATCAAAATGAGCATTGGTATTTATAAGTAACTGCAGAATTACATTATTTTAGTTTATTGTCGCTATGAATTAATTGTTTTCAAATGATGATGTTGATAGCTCTTTTGACTTTGCTCCAGTCATGCTTCTTATCCGTTTGGTCAGGATATTGCTTATTCGATATTGAGAGACATTTTCTTAAAAAAAAAATGTTATACACGAATTCATTCTACTCACTAGAAGAGTACTTTGATCAATAATGAGAGTAGTTATAATAAACATATCTTAATGTAAATTTTATGGCTCCCTTGTGTATTATATTTGTAATTTATGATTTTTTGTTCATTGTAAACTCATTTTATAATGCCTGTTATAATTATGAGTTCTTTTATTTATTTATTTCATATCATATCCATGGATCATTGTAC
>NW_019772349.1:0-415 GCF_002891405.2 Cryptotermes secundus | reverse complement strand
ATTTATTTAATGTATTTACAGCATAAGCAAGAACAATTATGAAGAGCTAGNGTGGACATGATCAAAAGAGGTCTTGTTTTGGATCACAGCAAATCACCATGTGAGGAGAACTTCATACCAGGCAAAAAGGTAAATATATTTACTGCAATATTTACATTACAATATTTACTGCATCAATTTTATATTTTGTTTCTAATATATTTAATCATTATTGTGTTTTATTTATTTTAAAAAATTTTCAACTACAATGGCCCATACTCTCTGATATTTTACCAGTTATGAAATACATTTGCTCACATGGTGATGTCTGTATTATGAAACTGTTTTCTTTTATAATGTTGGTGGTTACCAATAATTTGGAAGATAAGGTTTCATCTTGAATATTCAGCCCTGAGGATGGAAGTAGCATGTATCG
>NW_019772348.1:310-824 GCF_002891405.2 Cryptotermes secundus | reverse complement strand
GCAAATTACTGCCTATGGACAAATTGTGAGACCACCCCCACAAAGTATCTCGGAAGATCGTTGTGACTGCATTCTTTGGAAGGAACAAAGACAGTGAATATTCCCAGGTAATTTCCTTTTATTTNTTTTTTTTAGACCATTTTTAAAAATATTATTTTCTCATTTTCATAGCTGTCAAAGCTTTGAGGGAATTCATTATTGAGAGACCAATATGGCAGTGAAATTACAGTCGACTGGTCTTTGTGTTTCAGGGCTTCAGTGGAGGTTCCGATTACTGTCAACTTGTCAGCGCAGCCCATAAACCTACACAGAGCAGCGCTGCGATTGCATGCTGTAGAAGGAAGACGGTGGATATACTCGGGTAATTAGCTTTTCTTTTTTGAGATAATTTTTAATATTATCTCATTTTCATAGCTGGAAAAGTGCGGAGGGAATTCATTATTTAGGCACCAGTATGGCACTGAAAATAGAGTCAACTGGTTTTTGGTTTTCAGGGGTGGAGTGGGCGCCGATT
>NW_019772348.1:0-270 GCF_002891405.2 Cryptotermes secundus | reverse complement strand
GCTTAACCATCTTGACCAGCCTTCTGGAGACCAGGCATTTCCCAGAGTTGCTCATGGCCTGATCAACCATGACACAAGGGAAAGCACTGGGACGTGACAGATCGTTGGGTGGATGAGGGTTGGTGCAGAGTTGGCACGGGGTGGAATGGCATTGTGACTGCAGCCCAGAGAAGGAAGAACAACAGAGCCCCTTAGGATACGTTTGAATATTCTTTGGTAATTTCCTTTTTTTGAGATCATTATTAATATTATCAATATCTGATTATCATA
>NW_019772347.1:0-1550 GCF_002891405.2 Cryptotermes secundus | reverse complement strand
ATTTTGGTTCAGAACATTCTCATACTTGCAGCGAGGAACCGGAACCCCTTTCGAAGTCATATTAGCGATTTTATTCGCACTCGTTCATTCAATATCGTCATTAAAAAAGGATAACATATCAAGAACGAAAGCATTTGAAGCTTAAATAGGAATTACAAACACACTAACTACGATATACCTAGTAATTAACAAACAATCGATTTTATATTACTTAAGCCATCCAGATTACTGAGATCGAAGTTTCAAGTAATCTCGGTGTTTTAGGTAAATATTAGAATTCAAAAGCATTTCCCCATATTAATCGTGATATTTATTACACTAGCTCTATGAGCTCGATGCTCTTTCCTTTTATTAAGTTACTCTTTTGATTCTGCTAGATCCTGTTATTTCAGAATTACCTACCAGAGTGCACTACAATCGATGCTGTAGGGGCGCTGGATGTCGCTAGTAGTTGTGCCCTCCGCCGCCAGAATGCACTAAGTACAAATTCCGGTGGGTGGGGTGATACATAACGTGTCATTCAGGAAAGGATTGCTAATTTCTCATCTCATATATTTGATCGGAAAAGTTTAGCGGATGCAATATTTGGAGAGTAAACGTTAGGAATATGTTCAGAGACTTATACAGTGAGAAGATCCACCATACACAATGAAATCATAGCTTGCATCGTCTGAAAATTTTCTCTCATCCTAATAATTTCTATATTTTAGAATTACGTGCACGATAAGATTTTGCTATCTTTTTTGTTAATAAAATTAATGTTGAATCAATTGCGTTCGGATATATAAGATTATGGAACATTTCTTTCATATTTAATATTGGCACGTAATTCATTTTCTCGCTGCTAAATGTTGTATCTGGTGGTGAATGAAGCCGCGGCCACGAGGTGGCATTCAAACCTTGCTTCAGAAATGACACAAAGGTCCAGGAAAATGTCTGCCGTGTATCAGGGTAACAGGATATCGTAGGAGGTATTTGGGTGCTCCAATTGATTTTGGTTCAGAACATTCTCATACTTGCAGCTAGGAACCGGAACTGAATGTGCATATGAGCGCACTACTATCGATGCCTTGGGGGGGGGGGGGATGGATGTTGCTAATAGTTACACTTTCTGCCACCAGATTGCATTTCTGCCTACCGGAATTAAAATGTAGTGTAATCTCGTGGCAGAGAGGGTAACTATTAGCAACATTCAACTCCCTCCCCCCTAAGGCATCGATAGTAGTGCACTCTTGTAGGTAATTCTGAAATAACAGGAACTGGCAGAATCGGAAGTGTTACTTAATAAAAGGAAAGAGGATTGAGCTCATAAAGCTAGTATAATAAATATCGCGATTATTATGGGGAAATGCTTTTGCATTCTAATTGTTACCCAGAACAGCGAGAGTACTGTCAACTTTGATCTCAGTAATCTGGATGGCTTAAGTAATAAAATCGATTGTGAGTTAATTACTGGGTGTATCGTAGTTAGTGCATTTGTAATTCCTATTTAAGCTTCAAATGCGTTCGTTCTTGATATGTTATCCTTTTTCATTGACGACATTGAATGA
>NW_019772346.1:0-866 GCF_002891405.2 Cryptotermes secundus | reverse complement strand
ATATATATATGATAAATATTTTAAAAATGAAAAATGCAGTAGAAATCGAGATCCTCGAAAATATGATGCTTATCCATAAAACCGGCAAAATATGTACTTATATGCACCGCCAAATCATTTCCAAAATTTAAGAAACGAAGTAATTCATACATATATCCAAACGAGCACTTTCTGGTTGCAAGAAAAAAATATGCATTTGCACTAAAATCAGGTCCATTGTGATAACGCATATGACTCTTCATCACATTTATCCTCGTTGTAGCTTAATGATTTCTATCAGTGACCCAGCTGCGTGAGTTTGCAAAGAGGAAATTGATCCTCATTTTAACAAGAGGGACAGCGAGGATCCATCATTTAAATTGCATCTGCCCCCATAATATAACTATCTTCCACCTCCCCTATGAAAAACTTGAAGCCTCCTCAATGCAGGACTGCTAGACATAGCACTCTTGTACACTGTCCCATGGCGATAAACCTCAGGAATGCATCATCCAGACGCCACTGTATTGGTGACAATAATATTACTTTGATAAGATGAATTTGTGTTATTTCAGGCATGCAGATTGGGACACGCGTCAGTAGAAACACAACAAGAAGCAATGAAACCACAGACAGAACTGGAATCACTCAAGATTGGGATAAAAATTGGTATAACCACACAGAGAAATCTGTTGAAGGTAGGAAAAGATTCAATGTCTAAAGTCTCTTTCACACTATTTTCCTGGGAACTTCAACTTCTAATCTTCTTTATAAGATACACACTTGAATTTCCTTCTGATTCAGCTTCAACTTTATCCCAGATATATGCTGTCTTAATACCGGCAGTTCGAGAATAAAAGTCTGCCTATAAAAATCTATCCTGAGCT
>NW_019772345.1:0-383 GCF_002891405.2 Cryptotermes secundus | reverse complement strand
TCAGATCTTTATACATATTATTTGTATTCCGGACTGTTTTCCTTGTTTTGAGGATGATTTCCTTCTCTGCTACATTTGGTTTACTGTCGTCTTTGAGATTAGTTAGTACTTCAAAACGATTACTTGTTCTTGCATATGTTTCCTTATGTTCTTTTAACTTGTCTGTTACCTTCGTATGGTGAGTTGTTCGTATCTGAATCCAGTTCCTCTCACTTGTAGGTATTTGTGATTTATTTCTATTGTTTTGTAGGACGCTTGTATTAGTGATTTGTGATTTATTTCTATTGTTTTGTAGGACGCTTGTATTAGTGCTATACAATGCGTCAGCAATTCCCAGATCTTCCTTCAAAATTCCTATGACTTTTGAAGCAGATTCCAATTCC
>NW_019772344.1:0-543 GCF_002891405.2 Cryptotermes secundus | reverse complement strand
TCATAAAGCTAGTGTAATAAATATCACGATTATTATGGGGAAATGCTTTTGAATTCTAATTGTTACCCAGAATAGCGAGAGTACTATAAACTTCGATCTCAGTAATTTGGATGGCTTAAGTAAGATAAAATCGATTGAGAGNTTACTGGGTATATCGTAGTTAGTGTGTTTGTAATTCCTGTTTAATCTTCAAATGATTTCGTTCTCGATATGGTATCCTTTTTTATTGAGGACATTGAATGAACGAGTGCGAATAAAATCGCTATTATGACTTCACATACAGTTCCGGTTCCTCGCAGCAAGTATGAAAATGTTCTGAACCAAAATCAATTTGTTCACTCAAACACCTCCTACGATATCCTGTTACCCTGGTACACGACAGACATTTTCCTGGTCCTTCGTGTCATTTCTGAAGCAAGGTTTGAATGCCATCTCGTGGCCGCCGCGTCATTCACCACCAGATACAACATTTAGCAGGGAGAAAATGAATTACGTGCTAATATTAAATATGAAAGAAATATTCCATAATCTTATATATCCGAA
>NW_019772343.1:0-528 GCF_002891405.2 Cryptotermes secundus | reverse complement strand
TAATTTCACGCTGTGCACTCTATATGCAGTCTCTGGCTGTGAGAATCATACTTATTATATCATTGTGGAACAAATGAAACGCATATTCTTAGAAATGAAAACTTTGTTCATTTTCTTATCAATTTCAATCATCCAATGATTAGAAACACAAGAAGTTTAAATGCAATGTGGATATGAAGAGCTTACAAGAGTGAAATGAAGAAGAAACATGCAGAAACAATAAACAGTTTATTTTGGGGGAAAAAAAGAAAAAAGATTTACCTTTCACTATGCCTTCTGATATCAACTTGGCAATTTTCCTCTTAGAAACGACAGTGTAGTTCATATTTAAACGCCCATATTCCCACTGTACAGGACAATAAATATCCAAGGCGTTACAAAGCCAGTAATATGAGGAGCGTCTGAAAGAATCATTCAGGTACATGAAAAGACGACATAAAACTGTACAAACACTTCTACACAGTTACACAGCACTGTAGCCAGCTGATCTAGATCTAACCTTTATCAACCTACTGTGATGGCATACAT
>NW_019772342.1:305-434 GCF_002891405.2 Cryptotermes secundus | reverse complement strand
AGAATTCGCAAGGTTACGCGGCCCATAGGTTGTGACTGCTTAATACTTGTATCGCGATTACCAAAGGATGGCCAGAGGCATTATACTACGACCAACAAGGGGCCGACGAATTTCTCGACGTCGGTCCAG
>NW_019772342.1:0-193 GCF_002891405.2 Cryptotermes secundus | reverse complement strand
GAACGGCGGACGGCGAAAATTCTTGTCGTGGACAAGGGCTCTAATTGAGGAGAAAGACGCATTTACCATTTACTTTGTTAAAGTCACTTGCTGTTATTTTTTTAAAGAAAACTGAGACCTTGTTTTACAGCCTTAATTCAAGTCTGAGGACAGTGATTTAAGCAGCTCAATCCGATTAACATCAACTCCCGAT
>NW_019772341.1:0-705 GCF_002891405.2 Cryptotermes secundus | reverse complement strand
TTTGCAAACTCTTCTTCCTAGCGAACATGAACAAGGATAAGGTCTTGGGACCTGCCTCTTTTAACGTCAAAATATTCTTTGTATTTCCATGGATTTCCCAGAATCCCGTCTTCCTAGGGGTTGATATTAAAAAGCCAGTTTGGGTAAGCGGTTTCTTTCCATTTTTGCAGGTAGTAAATTCTTGAAAGGCCTAATAATATTCTCTGGAAACGAATTCCTTTTTCTGAGCGTCATTGTGATATAATTGTATAATGCAGCATTCACAGCAATAGCACAAACCTCCTTTATAAGTACTACTATGTAATCANTTGTTTCTGTTGTCATACGTTTTGCAAGGTGATTATTAATTGTACCATTCAGTTTGATATATCAACGCTTGATATTAAGTTCTATATAGTTCCTTTCAAATTTTTAGTTTCCATTCCCAGTCCCTTCCTATTTATTATTATCCTACTTTCAGTATTGTAGTGTCTAGACACTAACAGCGTTACAATAGAAGTAAGAGAATGTTAAATATTTTGGATTATATTTTTCACTTTTTTTTTCTATTATATGAATGACAGTGCTGGAAAATTGGGTAGGCCTTTCTCTTAAAGCAATTATTTCTACTGCCTGAAGGAGCTTTTACTGTCATTCCTAACATTCATACATACAAGCATTGGAATGAATTCCTTAATAAGTCTTGTGCTCATTTCCGTTATACTT
>NW_019772340.1:0-463 GCF_002891405.2 Cryptotermes secundus | reverse complement strand
GGGGGAGTTTGCTTTAAAAAGCCTATTTTTGGCTCTGCTTGTTTGTGTCTTTAGTTAGTAGAACATAGTCCTTTCTAATCTCATCTGTAGAGATGCTTTGACACTTTCCATGACAGTGCTTTTAATTGTTAGGCCTGATGAAGTGTCAGAATTCTGTAATGATGGTTTTTTTGACTGTTCGGTTGGGCTGACTATGGGCCAGCAGTTGATTTATGGAGTGTTGGCTGCATTATGACAGAGATGTGAACAAGAGTTCCCATCCTGCAAGGGAATACGGAGCAGGGTCAGCTGAAATTGATTACAGATCTGTGTCTCTGTCAATCGAGGGGTGTGGCCTGGAGTTGATTCCTTACCACTGTACAATAAGATAGAGTCACCACACGGAGGGAAACGCAAGGTATGTTAATGCAGAGCGAGTTGGCCATTTTCTTTTGGCTCATTGTGAATAATTTTCAGAAGAGTT
>NW_019772339.1:0-410 GCF_002891405.2 Cryptotermes secundus | reverse complement strand
GGAACCGAATTCAGTTTGGAAACGGTGGTTTTGAACACGCTTAACAACCGATACAAATTAGTATTGCTATTGCTTGCCTCCAGTGAGGAAATGGCAGATGGAAGATGAGAGAAGTGAGCAGATATGTAGGAAAGATTAGTTTCTAGTTCTGTGTTTTTTAGTACATCTTGGGCAGTTTGAATTGATGGTGCACGTATGGGATCAGATGTATTCACGACATTCCTGTTTCTAAATGTTCAGTATAATAACTTGCTGCACACGACCAGGTGATCCAGTGCGTTAAAATTGGTTCTGGCGGAAGTGGAACGCTTGGTGTTACTGCTTTAAAGGCGTCTTTTCTGTATGACGCTTTAACAGATACCTTCTCACAGAAGACGCCAACTTGTCAGCAAGCAGGAAATTTTTGTACC
>NW_019772338.1:0-427 GCF_002891405.2 Cryptotermes secundus | reverse complement strand
TGTGGGCTGGTATTTTGAATGTTGGGCTCCTAAATCTGATTTTTTCCCTGCCAACCTGTGACTTTTTTTTTCGTTGTCTCTGCAAAAACCTGCTTCATCTGCTGGGAATCTCCCTTTTAGAATATACTTCCTGCTTCCTCTGGTGTTCAGGATTGGAAGGGGTTTCTGCTTCGTCGGCTGGGCTTCTAACACGTTCCTCTCCGATTGTCATTGTCCCATAATATTCTTGCCATTGGCATTTTGTTTCTTTAATTCAGAGAATCAGTTCTTGTTAAAAATCCCTAGTTGATATAGCAATATCAGAACTTTGCATCTTAGCTGAGCTCACGTTGAATCATGTGGTCTACATGTCAGTCTACAGCACACGTATCATCAAAGGGCGTGTAAAGTCCACACACCACCTAGAACCCATGCACATCCAACGACC
>NW_019772337.1:0-417 GCF_002891405.2 Cryptotermes secundus | reverse complement strand
AAGTTGTCAGTTTTCTATCGAATAATTCACCAAACTTTTGATTGCTGTCTTCAGCTCTTCAGTTCAGTTTGTTGGGGTGTACTATTTCGCCTTTCTTCTTTATCAGTTGTTACCGGTACAGATTGCTTCTGTCATGTGTTCCTCATGGGGGACTGTTAAATTCTATTCTGTCATGTATCTCCTATCATTCAGGTCCCTTTTAAATGTAAAACAAGTGTGCCAGGATCATAATCTATTGCATATCTTCACTCTTCTCCATACTTTATTTAAGTTCATTTCTTAAGATTGAGCCTCCTGAGTACTGTATCGTTGATACCTCTTCGCTGTGGGTGGTACAGCAGACTCTACTTTTATCCCTGTTTATTATGTGGGGGTTGGTGATGACCTTCACTTCTGTCATTCATCACGTTAATTTAT
>NW_019772336.1:0-773 GCF_002891405.2 Cryptotermes secundus | reverse complement strand
TGCAAGAGGAGGCACGCCTGCTGAATATTACTGAACCTACATTTACCCCAGGAGTTGGTAAAAGTGACAGCAGTCATCACCCGGGAAACTGGTCGAATTGGACACATGTGAGCTCTCCTGCTTTAACTAGCTCTTCAGGGCAACCTCCTTCCTACTTCTGTGGAGAGACGGTGGCTTCTCGTGAAAAGTCAGAATCTTCCAACATAGTCTCTTTCATTAACCATCTCTCAGAATAAAAGTTTCTATGCGTTTTTACCATGTATATTATCAGTTTCTTATTAGTATATTGTAATGTATACTATCAGTTCTTAAAAACATAAAATAAAACACTTATGTCAAAAATACTGCCAGTGTTTCTTCACTTCCAATTGGAGTTTGAGCATTGCATCCCTCGGAGTAAATAATAGGTTGAATCATGCTATGAACTTCTTCAAACTCCTCTCGATTCACTCGGAAATAGTTCAAAAATCGTGCATTGGAGAATTCTCTTGTCAATGCAAATTCCCTGTGAGTTTCCCTTTTTCCTGTGTACTCACTTTTCACAGCTTTACCTTCCTCGACTTCCGATAGAGTAATAGTAATGTTTCTAACTCGCTGTCCGAATCTGACTCAGACCTCAAATCAAGGTATTCTGCAAACATGTTTTTGATTTTCGATTTGGTTACATGCACAGAGTACCCCCGCCTTCGTCAAACTGCTGAACAAAACTGCTTTGCAATATCTGTCGAAACCAGGGGGGTGTAACTCCCATAGGGGAGAGGGAAACATGCAGA
>NW_019772335.1:0-576 GCF_002891405.2 Cryptotermes secundus | reverse complement strand
TTTTCTGTTCGGCATAGGT
Organism: Cryptotermes secundus; assembly: GCF_002891405.2. Classification (NCBI taxonomy): domain Eukaryota; kingdom Metazoa; phylum Arthropoda; class Insecta; order Blattodea; family Kalotermitidae; genus Cryptotermes; species Cryptotermes secundus. The sequence continues at coordinate 557 of NW_019772335.1, read as the reverse complement.
AAAAGCTTATGATGTAAAAGTGAGAATGGAATTGTTCAAAGAAACACACAAAATATTGCTTGAGGTAGTGATGGATTAGTCATGACTCGCCTTGTTCCTCATTTCATACAGTTTCCCAGATTTCGGAACATTTTCTACGTTAACACCGTAGTCAGGCATTCATTTAGTTATTCCGCTTCCTTTACTTTTTAGTCCCATCACTGAGTGTGCTGATAGCTTCAGTAGTTTTCTTGTCAGCAGCCACTTTCTCCAGGAGGGCTTTAATCAAATGGTCCATTCTCCTGTGTTCACATCCTTCACTGTAAGATCTGCAAATCTATCTACATGACCTGATGTCCTGGAACAACAAACACCATACCAGTTTCAAGGGACAGACCTTCACATACACACAGTCATGAAGAACATTACTGGTGCACCAGGGAAACAAGAATGGGGAACAATCTGCCTTACATTACATATACAGCATATTTATTAGACCTCTTAAAATCACACTGCAAGGAACACTACTTCTTTTTCATGCTCAGGACTTCACCAATTCAAAGCCAAACAAGAAGAAA
>NW_019772334.1:0-677 GCF_002891405.2 Cryptotermes secundus | reverse complement strand
TAGAATTTGAACAGTTTATGTTTATAGCGGTTCCTTTGGCGGATGAAGGTATAGTTTGACTACATGCCTTGCTGGGGCCATGTCGAGCTCTGGAAGCTGAGGATTCTACTAGAGATTAAATTGTGTACGATTTGAGGTTTTCATGGAAGTGGATTATCTCCTGAAAAAATATTCAATTCCTAACTCTTCCTTCAGATAACATTTGATTTTTTCTTGTTGTGGAAGCCATAGAAACGGCAGTTTTCTGTGTTTCCACCTTGATATTACAAGAACTTTGGTTGTATAATTATATGATATTGATGTCACGCATTGAGATACACGTGACAATCCCAAACGAGCTTCAGCGTGGGACGATTTAACTTTTAAACATTGAGTACATTGTCTCCTCGTGTTTAGTGAGGTTTTTTCAGCTCTAACGCCAATTTCCTTAGGGAAAACAATCGACTGATGTTACTTCCGAGTACTAGGTGATGGGGCCACTGTATTGTAAATTCTGGATATAATTTATAGTTTCATATAAGAAGAGTGGAACTTGAAGATTTGGAGATGGGAAGGATTTCATGTCTTGTGAGACGATGTCCCATGGTGGGCTGGTCAGGCTTTCAAACAATTTGGTCTGCCACGATAGTTAAGCTTGAGACTGACCACCTTACTCTTTAAATGTACTTTTGTTGATA
>NW_019772333.1:0-1819 GCF_002891405.2 Cryptotermes secundus | reverse complement strand
GAGGACTGATGCATGGCAGACATAATCATTTCACGGATGTGAAGATGTGTGCAGAATATGAATGAATTAATGGAATGGGAGCAGCAGAATGAGAGCAGACTTCAACAGTGGAGAGAAAGCAGAGAGAAATACAGGAATCAAACCTATGAAGAGTCAAAGTGGAAGGGAAAGAGGTGATTGTCGAGGAGACAACACAGGGAAGAAACAAAATGAGACATTTACTGATGCGGCCCAAATGGATGAGTTAAGTAAGATCAAGATGATGGAGCAAGAAGAAAGAGGATCGTCACATGCTCCACAACCTGCCGAGGACAGCATGAGGACAGACGTGATGACTTGATTACACCGACATCCTAAAGAAAGTGATCGTGCGACTGGGGACGTCTACACGCCATACAGACAGACAGGGGGACATAATTCCTCCATGACTCCAGAAAGAAAATGATCACTCGACACGTAATGTGCTGTAGATGACGCACGCACTGACGCCACGGACATATGGACTGTAGGGGAGGGGGGGTGGATCAGCCACCGATTCCATCTCATAAAATAAATTGGTATAAGTTAGTAGACTAGCGAGCCGCGCAATGGCTAAGAGAGTACACCAGAGTACACATATATTTCTGTGAGGGGCGCTCCTGAGGAACGGCAGTTTAGCCACTGGGTCATGGAACCATGCGAGGTGTTTACAACTGTCAAGTACGCTATGAAGTTAGCTCCATATTCACAGAAAAACACATTTTTGGGGATCAAAGGCTGGCAAAGGTCTCAGGGGAATTTCATAAATCCTGAGGAATGCCTACTGACACAAGAGTGGTCAGCTCTACCAGCAAACCCTACTCCCACGTCCAAGATGGCTATAGCTACGTGATCCCTGGGCAATGCAACTCTAAGTTGTAGCAGACGGGAGAGGATGAGGGCGACTTCCCAGCGCCTTAAAACTGGNGCATGCAACAGGAGCAACTCACCGTCACCAGACATACTCAGCCACCGAAGGATTCGGTACCCATCTCTAAGGCAACGTCTGAACATGGAATCTCCTGGAGTTCACAAGCCGCACTGCTCACCGAATGAAGGCTTCCATGATGAAGGGCGTGAAACTGGATTCTCGCAAGCAGCTTTTCAATAGCTGTTTCATCTGCAAGGAAGAAAAAATTAAGAATGCAAATTTAGATAACCCTCTTGTATCTGGGAGGAGGAAGATACTAAGAGGACCATCACTGACTATTTTATTACACAGTTGTGCTTGCATGCTGGAAAGGACTTAAGTATAGAGAGATTCAGACAAAGAAACTCATTCCTATGCTCCTATTAAAGAAAGAATATAGCAATTATGACACAGTATATCAAATCTGAGGGTCAACTCACAAGCTGAAAGAAAGAGGACTCTTCCATTTTGAGGNGCAGAAGGTACAGTGAAGTTGATATTTTATGAAGTGGAGGTGTAAATAGAAGATGGAAATCTTAAGATTACTGCAGCAGAAGAGCTAGAGAGTGACTAGTCCAAGCAAGGAAGAAGAGTGAGATGCGTGTGAACTAGTGGGTGTTTGAGTAAACAAACAGATGGATTCCGTTAGTGAAATTAAAGTGAAAAGGTCTCAGTCTCAGGTGCTGTCATGTATCACACTAAAAACTGAGTTGCATGTTTTTTAATTTGCGGTTAATTAACAATTAACTTCCACAATTATATAGACACACAATAAATTGTACAATTTCTTCAGCTAACAATCGCCTTTTACAGCGTTGTTGCACTTCATTGCAGTCTTCATTTGAGTCCTCTGCTTCAAGTTTAGCCATTGCCAGCCCATCTCAAAGACAA
>NW_019772332.1:0-463 GCF_002891405.2 Cryptotermes secundus | reverse complement strand
GCTGCATTTCCCTGTGATAAGAAACTCAGCTACGAACGCTACGAACGCTACGAAGGAGGGCGGTGTGATGGTACTAGCAGACCTAGCGGAGACAGTGAAATTTCAAGGCGTGACGGAAGTGGAGGACAGTAAATCACCAAACGGTACCCTGAAGAGCGAGGGCGAAGATCAACAGTTGAGTGATATTAGTGAGAAGAAGTGTGTCCGCTGTGGTCGTGGATTCTGTTTAACAATGGAGGGGAAATACGCGACTCAAGAAAAGTGTATTCATCATTGGGGCAAGATAGAGAACGCAGTGGCACCCCAGCTGCCCCAGCCCCACAAGGTCGGTGTCGTGGGTCCTGTGAGAACAATAAGACGTTACAGTTGCTGTGGAGGTAATCCAAGTTCAGGTGGGTGTAGTGTGGGACAACTACACGTGTGGAATGGCTTCGGCCCTGGAGTGAACGACTCACTTGATGGT
>NW_019772331.1:0-785 GCF_002891405.2 Cryptotermes secundus | reverse complement strand
CAGAGAATTTCCACTGATGTTGTCAATGATATTCAAGTCATGAGATAAAGTACTACTGTTTTAAATATTTACACTATTTACAGACTTTAGGCTGCTGTTCTCACTGAAATTCTATTTTCTTCTAGCTTTAAGACTTTTGTTATATATATTTCTGTTACTTGGCCATGACTGTGGGGTCACTGTCTTCGGTTTCTATTAAAGGTATTTATTGCTTCATCGCTTCAAACAAGTGTTGCACGTGAACTACTACAATTTACATGTGATCAGCAGTTTTCTATTCCATAAAATAATGTCTCATCACTTAGTGTTCAATACATTTTATTATATCATTATCTTTTGTCTTTCCATCTTTGTCATGCATTGATATTTGTTTAGTGTTTTGTATGTTATGAAAAATTTATTATCATAAATTTGTTATATAATGTAAATTGTATTTTTCTTATTGTCAGTATTTCAGGTTAATTGTGGTTGCATTGCAACATTAGCATAATTTTCACGTCATCTCTTAATCTCTTTGTTGATGTAAAATGTAGTCTGTTAGCATCTGTGGATCTGGTTGTATTGTTGGGTGATGCTATAGACAGTAACTGTTGGAATGCTGCAACTGCCCAACCCCTCTCCTACATACAGGTGTTGCTTTGAGATAGTCATGTTGCCACTTACTGGTGATTTCATAGGAATCAGGATAATTAACATTCCTTGCTGGGTGCTAGGTAATCTCAGGATTTAGATGAGTAATGTAGGATAGTCTGTCACATTAGATGTGAGATGTTTCTTAGGTCAAT
>NW_019772330.1:0-513 GCF_002891405.2 Cryptotermes secundus | reverse complement strand
TTCTGACCAAAGTTCTGAATGAACATGCAAACCAGCAAAACAACCAGCCAAAATGATCCCAAAAATCTCATAGACAACAAAACACAAGAAAAGAAACGTGTTCTGTTTTCAAGCAAGATGGTTGCACACAGGAATGGAAAAATCAAGGTCCTTTGTGCATTAAGTAACTACAAGAGAAAAGGGAAGACGGTACTGATGAAAAAGATACATATATATAAATTACAGCTCAGGACTGAAATCAAACATGGAAAATATGAGGACTGACAACTGATGGTTTCGAAGGGCTCAAAAGTGAAGAAAAATACAGGATCTGTAAAATTCATTCTGACCAAAGTTCTGAATGAACATGCAAATCAAACTGCCAAAATGACACCCAAAAATCCCAGTACACAGCAAAATATGAGAAAAGAAACATGCTCTGTTTTAAAGCAAGATGGTTGCACACAGGGATGGAAAAGTCCATAGGTCTCTTTGTGCTTTAAGTAACTTCAAGTGGCAGCGACAATGGTTAAG
>NW_019772329.1:0-368 GCF_002891405.2 Cryptotermes secundus | reverse complement strand
TCACCTATAGGAACTGGTGGTAAACCACAAGAACTGATCATGCCATGAACTTAACCGTCACACAGACATTAACACCCCAACAGAATGCATAACTTATTTTATTCATAACGAATCCACAGTTCTTATTAAGCCAATTCACTAGCACAAAACATAGATTACTCAAAATACTCACTGTGCTCATGGCAAATTTAATCCGCCACTTGTTTCCAGCACGTATAGGAATGAAACGGTCACCAATGTTCCTACAGCGCGGACCTTTAGCCATGAGTGAGATATATGTCTGCAATTATAACACAGATAGCATTAGCATCTCACACTTCTAATAATATGAGAAAAATGAGGATCTTCCTAATGAAGATCTCTGAACA
>NW_019772328.1:0-441 GCF_002891405.2 Cryptotermes secundus | reverse complement strand
ATATTGTTTCTTAGCATCCTTCATGGTATCTTTGTTACTAATTTACGAAGAATTACTCGTTTAGGAAACTGTGTGATTGAACGTGTGGTGGATTCTGCCTTCATATTACGTTATAATGTCTTTTTGCTTATTTGCTTCCGTGGATATGCTTTTCAGGTAGTGAATATAATTACAACCTATTGTATATCCATCGATATGAAGTAAATAAATAAATATTGTTATAATATTTTTGTTACCTGCTTAATGTTGGGGGGTTGGAAAGTAAATATGATATCAAATACGCAACCAGTAGTAGAATATAGTGGAGTTAAAAAATGTGTTTTGAAAATTACCTAACTCGCAAACCATTCGCCGATTGAATATTTTAGTGGCAGCTGCCAAATCTAACAAAAAATATTCTAGCCAAACAACATCTTATTGAAACATGTTAACCAAGTTTTA
>NW_019772327.1:0-829 GCF_002891405.2 Cryptotermes secundus | reverse complement strand
ATGAATGAATGAATGAATGAACACTAGCGATCACGGGATTGGCTACATGCGGTAGCATGCGCACTAGCACAAGAATACGCAGTGTCACCAACACGTGCAAGCGTGGGCCAATGAAATGTGAAATATACCGATGTGCTTTTCGGTGAGAACATAAAGAGACTCTTCGGCGTTAGGTTAGTAATGAACGGTAATGAAGGACTGTGGTAAGGGAGACTTTACAAGCTTTTATCTACGAACTTCGCGAACCCGTATGAGACGGGATAATTAACACTGCCGATGTCGGTAAGAAGACAGTTATTGAGTTTACGTGGCTTGTTCATGTGTTTGTAGACACATTTTGCTGTTATTCATGTTAGCAGTGCGTGCGAAGTTCGAAGAATATATCAAAGTCTTCTTACTACGTGTTTTCGATATTTTTATTATTACAATGTCTCAAAGGAATCGTGTAGTTAACCTGTACAAAACAGTAAGTACAATTTTCATTTGGAGTCCCTAGCGTTCGTTATAACATTGTAATTGTTTTATAGCCTGCTTCTGTAGTAAGATGTCAGGGGGGGGGGAAAACTAACGTTTTCGAAATTAAATTGGTTTTGAGTTGCATGCATACACCAAAGCAAATCAAATATAAACAAATATCGTACTGACTCGAAACTTGTAGCAACATCATTCAACCAAACATAACCAGTGTCAGGACACAGTGTGATCCTCCCTTCGATAATGAGGGGGGGGGGGCAAAAAAACTTGCCCCCCTGGATCTGCATGTCTGTTAAGTCGAAATATCTTCAGGAAGTGAAGAATTCTATTCCTAACACTACTGTTCATTTAGGTT
>NW_019772326.1:0-498 GCF_002891405.2 Cryptotermes secundus | reverse complement strand
ATCTCCTCTTGTCTCTCAAGTCAAATATCCAGTTCGAAAGGAAATTTAATTGAGCTTCATATGGAAAAGTGTTCAAGGCGACCCGTACAGCATCGATCGTAGCCATCGTAGTTTCCAATATCACTCAGAGCAATCGTTACACCTTACTCAAAACTCAAAACACAGCTTCTTTTAAAATGGCGTCTGACTTGCTCCTCACGTCTCCAGCGTTCCTACGCAAAGGAAGATAGAACCTAATCTTTTTAATTATTTCGCTTCATATATCAGTACATAAAACCTGTAATACTTTCCTTCCATGTTAAGCCTTAAATTCTTGTTTTCTGAGACCATAAGAGAAGGTAAAGGAAAAGTGTGAATTAATTCTTTACGCATACGCAACCTTTTGTTCAGCGGATGAATATCCACCACCTAGAACCGAAAGAACAACGTGTAGACGCTGTAGAGGTCATCGTGGTCGTAGTCAGGTCAGGTGGTCGAGAAACGGTAACTACTGCCTCT
>NW_019772325.1:0-479 GCF_002891405.2 Cryptotermes secundus | reverse complement strand
CAGGTCAGAAATGCAAAACATTTTCATCGCTTGATGACCGAGGCACTACTTTACCTTACACATCATATCCCAGAAGGTATAGCCCTTTAAAAAGTTTTCAATGCAGCAATCCTGCTTCACACAGGTCTAATTATAAACAATTTACAGTGAGACAACACAGTCAAATTTTCATTTTCTCTGGGTAAGGATGTTCAGATCTGGATGCAACTGAGATCATGGCATACTCATGTCCACAACCCAACATCCTCACTCCCATCCAATCCAGCATACAGGCTTGCAGGTCCAATTGCATGAATAAGCCCATAAATGTCTCTGGACATAAGCATAGCCAGCACCCATACAGTAGTAAAGCTATTGTATTTAAGCATCCTCATGCACTAACTTATTAATTATTTCAGTCTTATTCATACAACATTCATAAAAGTCCAATGCCTCACCATGCATCACCATCTTCAAGTATATCGTAACATGAGGTCTCA
>NW_019772324.1:0-393 GCF_002891405.2 Cryptotermes secundus | reverse complement strand
GGAATCCAAGGCAGATGAGGCTCTGCGAGTGACAGACATGCTCTCGTTCGGATACTGACTGACTTGTTTGTCAACGTGAGCCTCATCCTGCGCCTGGGCGCGCCACACCGCCATCCGCAGCGCAGAGATTTTCTGGCCCTCCGCTACAAGAGAGCATTTCTCACATGTACAGTCTCGGTACTTACAGAAACGCTTGTGTCCTTTCACACGAATTTTTAACCAATGACTGCGACACCTGGAACAAGTTGGGTAAGAGTTTGGTGTGTATGTACTGGTCTCTGTGGTTCCAGAACTGATGGCGTGGCCACTGAAGTCCTTGGAGGCAGTAGAGTGACTTCCTTCTCTATGTAGACAAGTCTCACTGATCCTGCAGCAATGAGCCCCACTTATGAA
>NW_019772323.1:0-935 GCF_002891405.2 Cryptotermes secundus | reverse complement strand
CCACATTAGAATAAATAGTCCAAGTGTGCTGTCTCTCTTCACAACCATAGTTACAAAAAATACTCCGCATATAATTCCACACGACAATGTTCACAACAGCACACAATAATCCAGCTCTTCGAGTAGTCTTCTTAGACGCACCTGTGCAGCCTGCACTTACCTCACCTCTCTGCAGTGGCATACCCAATTGGAAGCAGTGCACGATGTCTGCGCGCGGATGGTCAACTGACATGTCAAAGCAAGACATTCACATGGAAGGCCAGTTCCTGTCCTTGCGCCAGGTATATCTGTAACACAATATCAAATATCAGTAACAGATTCCGAGACATTTTACAGGTTTGGAGAATGCAATGAATACAACGGATCTCTGCTGAAGAATAAGGAACGTTTCAGTAAGCTTTTCACTTCTCATACTTGTTATTGCCATCCGACCTGTCAGCTGTGGCGCTGGACGACGTTGACAACAACAGTGCTGCTTTAGTATCGCGGTCCTTGGTTGTGGGAAGAGCACCACTCTCAGAAAGAGTAACAACTCTTTCTGACCCCATTTCTGTTTTGAGCAAATTCTCACTAGAATTCTTATATCTCTCATTGTAAGAGTACAAAACTGACGCATGTCCCGTGATTTCTTGTCCTTCATCAGAACTGCCATACTCATCACCACGACCTGGCAGCGATTCGTAACTTTTGTCATCAGTACACACAGTTCGCTGTAGCACGACAGTAGGTGAGTGTCGAGGGCGTTCGGTATCACTACTGCTGCTTTCAGAACGAATATGACGTATCTTTCTGCGCTTTCGCTCTCGTTGAAAGAGGCTGTCTGTACGGTCTGTACTGTCGCTATTGCTCTCAGAGCCTTCTGTTCGGCGAGCCGATTTCTTCTTTCGTGTCATCGAATGTCTAGGACTTTAAAGCCTTGTGTGTTATGACGTGGT
>NW_019772322.1:0-773 GCF_002891405.2 Cryptotermes secundus | reverse complement strand
TACTTACACTCTTCGGGAGGGTCCACATAACCAATGCCATTTTGTGCTTCTTGAAAGCAATTTGAAGATTTTTCCTCCTTCCATGACGAATTCAGTACTCCCACGTCGTTGGCATGGGATATCGCCCACATGAGACCATCCTCTCCCAACATTTTGTCCTTTTGTTGACGTTTCAAACAACGAGAGGGAAGCAATGCTCCTGGAAACTTGTCACATATTTCACGGGACTGAAAAAAAATATTATTATTACACATTTGCTGGCTAACACACATGAAGAAGTATATAGAAATAGTACCATAAAGCAAAAATATATAATAATAAAACCACACATTATGTAATTTTTCAACTTATAATTAAAGTACTGCATGTTATGTTACAGTTACCATCATCAGTCTCAGAAACACATCTCTGTAACACAAAACGCCTAGTCCAACATGAGAAGAATGCAAACTGAGTTGATAGAGAAGACTTAACAAAATATGGAAAATTGATACTGAAATATTTCATTAGAACACAGGTGTAATAATACTATTTATTACAACTATTCAAGTACACGGTTTTGTTATGCATGATATAAAACATGGGAAAAGATGGATCAATTATGACTGGACTGATAATATTCGTAAAATAAACATTTGGATTGATATGTACATAAAATATGCAACAGATAAAAAGCATGCCCCCCCCCCGACTACCATTGTACTGCCCCGTTCTTTCAGGTAGGATGCATTCCTTACTTACTCATCTACCCCATCTCTTTATTCAGAACCAAT
>NW_019772321.1:0-454 GCF_002891405.2 Cryptotermes secundus | reverse complement strand
GGAGGGTTTCTTATGTTACATGAACTTTGTGTTACAGTTCTTCCTGGCAGTCAAAATGGAGGGGCGAATTCCTGTCTACGGACGACTTTTGAGACCACCCCCACAAAGCACCTCGGAAGAGCGTTGTGAGTGCATTCTTTGGAAGGAACAAGGACAGTGAATATTCCCAGGTAATTTTTTTTTAGATCATTTTTAATAATATTATTTTCTCATTTTCATAGCTGTCAAAGCTTTTGAGGGAATTCATTTTTGAGACACCAATATGGCAGTGAAATTACAGTCGACTGGTTTTTGTGTTTCAGGGTTTCAGTGGAGGGGCTGATTAGCGATAACTTGTCAGAGCAGCCCATAAACCTAGACGAAGCAGTGCTGCGATTGCATGCTGTAGAAGGAAGACGGTGGATATTCTGGGTAATTACCTTTTCTTTTTTTAGATCATTTTTAATATTATTAT
>NW_019772320.1:0-482 GCF_002891405.2 Cryptotermes secundus | reverse complement strand
CTGGCTTCATATTTCACAAAACAGAGCTGCGATGTCCATCGCCAATTGACGGAGACCCACATCCCCGAGGTTCATTATAATAGCAACAGTGACCCCACGTGGAACACAGACGTCACTACTCTGGGGAACCACAGACTCAAGAGAAGAAAACACTGACAGAGAGTTCGGAACTGAGGGTGTGTGGTGTGCCAATTCACTGTCCAAAGGTATGGCAGTGGGATAAGATACTTTATTTGGAACCACCAATAGAACGCTGGAAGCACCAACAGCACCACCAGTGTGCCCCACAGCAAATGCCTGAACATCACCACCTCCATATTCTTGGCGTGACGGAACAACCACCCAGCCCATACCATAACCGTCACCACGTCCCCAATTCCTCGGTGTTCCTGGCTGCACACTCCACATAGCCTGCAACGACTCAGCCTTCAGGTAACCAGGAGGGTACGACTTGTTCTTCAACAGAATGGAATGGAATTTTC
>NW_019772319.1:387-815 GCF_002891405.2 Cryptotermes secundus | reverse complement strand
ACTCAGTTTTAATTTTGTAATATTATGTACACTGAAAATGTAAAATCCTACAAACACAAAGTCTGCTCCTTGACCCAGATAATACTGTCACTGCATCATTGATACCAGTACCCGAACGACCCGAACAGTACCGAACACGAAATAGATCTAATATGCATTGAGAGAACTAAAACATCACATAGTCATACCAGCGCCACGGATACTATCGGCGAATGATACTGCGCTCTCTTTCTCTCTCTCTCCCCGGGAAGATAATTAAATAACAACCTTGTAAGTGACGAGAGGATTAGGCAACCATTTCTATACAACGAATATAAAATGGCATTAAAGTGGATAAAAATGAAATGGAAAGAATTAATGTAAAATGTTTGCGCCTGGGCCTGTAGGTAATTGTTTCGAGAGAGAATTCGACAGATCTCTCACAGATT
>NW_019772319.1:0-318 GCF_002891405.2 Cryptotermes secundus | reverse complement strand
AAATTCTTAAAACTTTATTCTTGTACATAGTCTACAACTATGCTGTTTTATTAGTGTCTGTGTAAATGAACTTGTAGACCTCAATTATTAGATCCCAAAATTCTTAAGACATTGAGACGTTATTCTCGTACATAGTCTACAACTATGCTGTTTTATTTTGACCGTCTTTTGGTTGGCGGGACAGCAATCTCGTTGTCCTGCTAATAAATGACCGCACTTATTATATCCCAAAATTCTTAAAACTTTATTCTTGTACATAGTCTACAACTATGCTGTTTTATTAGTGTCTGTGTAAATGAACTTGTAGACCTCAATTAT
>NW_019772318.1:0-261 GCF_002891405.2 Cryptotermes secundus | reverse complement strand
TTTAATAAAAACCGGTTTTGTTTACTCAAGCACTCCACCACCACTGCACTCCTGAAAGCTAACTGCGAACTTAAGAACTTAAGAACTTCACTGTAAGAGCGGGACAGATGAAATCACGCATCACAGATTACTTACATACACGGACTAATAAAGAAGGAAAGCAGACAGGTTTAACCAGTCAACAGACTGGCACGTTACATATATGTATATGGAATCCATCAGTGACTACATATCATATTATATTATTTAATTCGTTGAATT
>NW_019772317.1:347-439 GCF_002891405.2 Cryptotermes secundus | reverse complement strand
ATCTTCATTCCACCAATTTCTCCACAATCACCCTCACCTATTATATGGGGCTGGTACAATAGGCCAGAAGTGGCCGCAGTACAAGGGACTTA
>NW_019772317.1:0-302 GCF_002891405.2 Cryptotermes secundus | reverse complement strand
GCCTATTCTTGTTGTCGGGTTAATTATTCAGTGGTTGGGCAGCAGTAAACTAATTTGAAATTGTTTACAATCATCATGAAAAGGGGGGAGGATGGATAAGGAGATGCTCATGGTGGGTCGCTAGTTTGAGACGTTAGAGATAAGATTCAGTCTCAGCGCTTTTGGCAGGGTCGCGCTTATTCACAGAGCCACTTTATTGCGGAAATTGTCACTGGTGAACACCTTCAATCAACTAGATTATACTTTCTTCTCTTCTGTTTAGGAATGACACTGATTGTTTTCGAAGTACTTAAACACCTTAC
>NW_019772316.1:0-597 GCF_002891405.2 Cryptotermes secundus | reverse complement strand
TCAGATGTTTGCCCTGGAATTTGAAATCTGTGAATGTGTGTGTGAAATTAATGGCACTAATTTCAAAGGGACATGTATTGGTAACAAGGTTTTTAAGAGAAGAGATTTGTTACTGCAGTCAGCCAACATAATGTTCTGTAAAAATGAGATACTAGGAAATCAAAAACTGCTTGGATTTGCTTAAGAAATACAAACAGGAGCTCGCAATTTTTGATACCATTTCACATTTCATGGGGGAGGTGTGCAGTGTACTCCTGTCACATGATCAGGATACTGGTTTGTATAACATGGAGATTTAAAGCTCAAGAAAAACATATGGAAATGCTTCACTCTAGCACTAAAGATGCATTGTTATTTTGAAGACTTTCGTCAGCTTGTGGAAAATAATATACCCTTGCAGTTGCAATAGATTTCGTTGAAAGTATTTCTGCTGTTGTGATCAATCTCTCAGTGGATCAGCAGATTAAGAAGAAATGCTGAAAAATATAAACATGTATCCCTTTGCCGTCCAACACAGCTTCTGAGTACTGCATGTGTTCCAAGTATTTAGAATCTGTAGTTGGTCGAGATACAGTATTGTGCGAGTTGTATAAGTGG
>NW_019772315.1:0-244 GCF_002891405.2 Cryptotermes secundus | reverse complement strand
GTGCTAAAGATATTTGGAAATTCAAGTTACATTGAATTTTAAAGTTTGTGAATAATATGCTTCAGGAAGGATGTTCGTTTTAATTTATTGTGATGTACACATCACAGATTATTGATATTATTAGTAATTAGATTAAGGTTTATAATTTTGCCATAGTACGTATACTTTGAACTCTTTGTTGATGTTCCTGAACAAAAGGAATGGATGACATCACTTTCTGAGTGAAGAAATGCTATGCAGGGTA
>NW_019772314.1:0-486 GCF_002891405.2 Cryptotermes secundus | reverse complement strand
CCGTAACGTGTATCATGGCCATCATGGCATTCATAAATTTTGGTGTCCAAAACCGGAAGTGTATTACGCAAATAGGTCCTACTGTTAATTACTACCCTAGCAGTTACGAAATTATTCGTTGTTTATCCTCCACATAATTGTTAAAACCGGTATATATTAAGTTCAATACATGCTTTATGGGCTGATTACACACGTGGCTTCAAACAACAGAATGCATGCACAAATAGTCACATCCGGTCACATCCTAATACACAATGCAAGACAAAGCAAGTAATATACCCTTCTTTTTTCAGGCTTCCGAAATCTTCAAAATTGTTATAAAAGTGGCTCTCTCTTTCAGCTAGAAACATGCTTTCACTCAAGCAAAATTAATTGCGCAACAAATTAGACAACCTGCAATCTCTGTGGCCCAGTTGCCGCTTTGACATCACGAACGGTCATGAAGGTAACGACGATACTCTTATCCTATGTATGCAATTAGCATGG
>NW_019772313.1:0-729 GCF_002891405.2 Cryptotermes secundus | reverse complement strand
CTTATCAATCTGTGATAAAATGTGAGGCTAAGACAGACTGAAAGACTGTTCATGCAAAGGACAGACACTTACTCAGATTTGGTTGGTTCACAAACAGGCAAGACAGAGCTGGTGTTCAGACTGTTTTCCATACAAATGCAGATCTTCTCACCTTTGCATGAACATGTGGCATTTATTCCTTTCATTTATAAATGTGACTGTTTTACATGCACTGTCTTCTGTCCGAAATTTAAACACATTCTTTACCAGTACCTTGGATGTTCATTTTGGCTCACATATTTTTCCTTGAACACTAAATGTAATCTATGTAATTAAGTTCAGTGCAATTTTCACTACATTGTCTAAATTCCTAAAATTTTCTTCCTGAGAAATAAATAAGTTGTATTTGCCCAAAATATATTTTAGCAGTACAAGGACACCAAAACTTGAAGCATTCAGCTCCGTATATTCAGAGTAATAGTCAAACATTTCATTGACCATCTCGGTCTCCATCATCAGGGAAAGATAACATCCTTATAAATACTGTCTTTATGCTTAACTGAAATTATACCAAAAAGGGACCAACATATCATTAAAAGTATATGCCACACATCATTTCTCTTAAAAAAAATCTGTGTAGGCTTTCAAATAAAATGGCAGTCCTATTTTCCTCAAATTGTTTGAGTAATAATTTAGACTACTATTTTATTAAGTTCTCCCAACTCAAGGCAATCTCCTGTACTGTGAAGA
>NW_019772312.1:0-499 GCF_002891405.2 Cryptotermes secundus | reverse complement strand
TAAATTTATATGTTATATAGAAGTTGTATGTAAAACATACTACATGATCCCAAGTTGACACATTGTACAAGTAATTTGATTTTTATGAAAATGAGTCACTATAGTTAGTCCATATTATACACGTAGATGACGTACTTTAGACAACGTGTATAATGTGGAGCTATATGTACATAACTGTGGGTCTACATACAATAACAAGAACATAGTGATTACAGGAGGATATTTCTTCAAGAACGCTTGTAGTGAACACAGTTAAGTGTTAACTGACATTGAACCTCAGTAGAAGACAGTGACAATTAGTGAAAACATTTTTTACTTTCATATGCTAATTGGTTTTAAAGTGCTACGAACAACTAATCAAAAAGCACAAAGTGTGTTATAATGGGTCAAAATAAATTTAATTTTTGCAAAAGGTAACCAGCTAATAAAGTCTATAGGGACTATTTATAATTCTTTTTTTGTATACGTGAAAGGATACGTATAATCATTCATGCTAAGG
>NW_019772311.1:0-477 GCF_002891405.2 Cryptotermes secundus | reverse complement strand
TAAACTACCCTAATTCTATATATCTCCAGACTCCTGAATATGCAATCTTATAAGATAAAAAGAAGCAGAGAAACCAGCTCTGTAAAGGCAAGACCATTTTTAATCACAACAGTATCAGAGAATAATCATGTCTATGTAATATTTGTTATCTTAGACCTATAAAGTCACTATCATTAAAACAAATAATGAACCAAAGCAAACACTTTTTGATTATTTTAACACCAATTTAGGCTTAATACAATTAATGTAACAATTTGATTTCACTTATGGAATCAAGTAAACAGATATTTATCCTTGTTCCAATAACTTATCAATATCAATTTCTTTTAAAATTTGTTGTCTGTTACATGTAATCAAATGTACATCCTATAAAATGTATAATTTTATATTATTTTTCAAAGCTCAGTTCTATCAGTCCAATTATTCTGCTGTCTCTTCAGTGTTGGAAGGTAATAGGAATGGTATTTACACGCTAAA
>NW_019772310.1:0-343 GCF_002891405.2 Cryptotermes secundus | reverse complement strand
TCATAACAAAATGAACATATCATAAGCAGCTAAAATTCTGTAAAACTGTAGGAATATTAGTAAATTAAAAATCATGCAGTATAACTTGGCAATTGTGTCATATTTATAGCAATTTACCTTTGAAATTTCGATGTGATGGGAAAAGTAATATAACACTGAAACTAATTGAAGAACGTTTTGTAATAGGCTGAGAACATTTTTAATATAGTTTGGAAGTTTGTTCATTCCTTATGAAACACATTTTGTGTCTGATATTTAGAACATTTCAAAAAAGAGGAATGAAACTGTGAAAGTATAAATTTAGAATAGGTAAGGAAGTATGAATTCTTGGAAGAAGAAAGCA
>NW_019772309.1:0-1115 GCF_002891405.2 Cryptotermes secundus | reverse complement strand
CAGACACATAATTTACCCATTTCCTCACAATATTTTGTTCTATAATGGAAAGTAGAGGACATATTTTTGCCTTTTGAAAATAATGTTATTAATACTGGACAAGTAATATGTTTATAAACAACAGAAAATTATTTTCAGTTTGATTAAATAACATTGTTTTGATGCATTGCCATTTCGATTTCACAGTACTTTCTGCTCTCCATCCAATCTGACTTCATCTAGCAAGTTCAGGAATGATTTCTGAACATAGGTTAGCTTGCACACTATGAAGTCAACAATAAACACAACTTCTCCCCCCACCACCACCACCACATGTGATATACTGAACTTGAGAAATTGATAGGGATTAAGAAATATTATTTTGTCATAGAAGTTCTTGAGGGGAAATTATGTGAATGAATATACAGTAATGTGCTCCTAATGTCTCAAAGAAAGAAACTATGTATTAATGGCTCTCTGGTCACTGTTTCACCTTCTCTTATGTCAGTTTCTACTCCCTGCCTGTGCGGTCTTCTTTGACTTGTAAACCCTGGCCGCCTCGGCTAGATTACTATTCCGTGTATGTAAATAATCTGTGATGACTGATTTTAACTGTCCGTTGCTGGTTGGTAGCATTGTTAGTTTTGAATGTATGACGGTTGGAGCCGTTGGAGAGGTTGAAGTGTGGTTGCCAGCTGACAGCGTTATTCTTTATCGTTCTTTATTCTCGAAGTTCTTGGACGTTTAAACAAGGTAAGTAATATGTTTCTACGCTGCAGAACCGTGGAAAATTATTATCGGTCTTAGGATTATCAGATCCAAATACACTCTCTTATATTGACTGTTGCAATTTGAATGCCTCTGGTTGGTATTAGTTTAGTGTCGCCACGAATTTATTGTTTTCAAAGGGAGATTAATAGTTTCTTTTATTATTATATTTTCGTCACCATCGTGTTAGTATAGCTACACTGTAGGTCGTGTATTAAGTACTACATGTTTTGTAGTTTTTCGTGGCAAGCGTTAGATATGGACAGCTTTTCTGACTAACACAGTTTTCTCTGATCTGCTAGTCCTCCATAGATGTTTACGGCATTTACAGAATGGGAGCGTTTATTTCCAGTTTTTGTGTTTTATGT
>NW_019772308.1:0-485 GCF_002891405.2 Cryptotermes secundus | reverse complement strand
GAAGGCTGGTGTCCACCCTCAGTAGCAACTTCTCGTGCTGCTTCAGTTGCACATCCCAGTTTCACCACCTGTTGCAGCTCCTGGGCTCATATCTGAGGTTCTGGTAAAACCAACTTTCTGCGCTTTTTAGCTGGCTCTTGATTCTGCAGCACAACCATAGGAATATCATTCTCCTTCCGCTGCTTCAATTTCTGCTTGTCCTTTCGACGCTCGCGCTCTT
Source organism: Cryptotermes secundus (assembly GCF_002891405.2). NCBI lineage: Eukaryota > Metazoa > Arthropoda > Insecta > Blattodea > Kalotermitidae > Cryptotermes > Cryptotermes secundus. The sequence continues at coordinate 265 of NW_019772308.1, read as the reverse complement.
CCTTCTCTGTTCTCAGCTCTCCATCAAGATGCTGCTGCCTAAGTCGGCTAAAATCAGGAGCTGCCGGATCAAATATTTCATTGCTAGTATCATGAAATCCTGGTTGAGGGAGCTTTTCAAATGGGATTTCTGCATTATAGTCTAGCCCATGCTTCTTTTTCTCCCTAGGTGCCAACTCAATTCCAGCTGCTTGCAATTCTCTCAGTTTCTGTACAGCTGTCAACCTATGTGCTTCTTCTAATTGCTTCTCCCTAGCTTTCCGCTT
>NW_019772307.1:0-228 GCF_002891405.2 Cryptotermes secundus | reverse complement strand
CATCAGTATTCCATTCCTGGTATTAAGCAGGGATCAGAGATCAAATTCATATGAAAACAGAAGCTTAGTTGCGAACAGCAAGTCTCCATTTGTAGCAAATGTTCCTCTACACTGGCTTTTCTCCCTTTAATGTTTCAAATTAAATGCTACTAACTCCTTTAGATTCAATATTACAAGTTACAAATTCTTAATTAATTAAACAAAAATAATTCTCAACTGCTTAATTAT
>NW_019772306.1:0-300 GCF_002891405.2 Cryptotermes secundus | reverse complement strand
ATTATCATACATGTGATATCAAACTGCTGTGAAACAGTGTTAACAGTTTATGGGCAGCACGAAATTAACGAAGTTTAACACTGAATGGAGATTGTATGATCATAATTATCTGTCAATATGAAAATGAGTTACTTTAATGTAAATTTTGCTCTCTTCATGACACTTCTGGGAGAAGTTTAACTACTAATACCCTTCATGAATGTACTGCTGCATGGCTGTGACTATAAATTTTTTTTTTCACTCTCCAATATATCTTTTCTACAAACCATTCTTACAAGTTAATGATTGCAAATGTGTTTT
>NW_019772305.1:0-371 GCF_002891405.2 Cryptotermes secundus | reverse complement strand
GCTCCTATCCCAGCACTGGCTCCTGTTACCACGGCAACACGCCCTATCCAACGCTCCATTGTTGAGATAACTTCGATTCTTCGTTGAAACGCACGTCTGAACCTAGAAAAATTAGGAAGTTTTACGTGTCTTTGTTATGATCCGAAATTATACGAGAATTGGAGCCAACTAATAACTGCCGCCTTACTAAATAACTTCACTTACACGAGTACTCGCAAGTAAATATGTTCTGGAGGGATCTGTGTCCACTTCACGTCGTAAAATACATGTAGACACTCGCAATATCCATTATATTCTATTTTTGCATCTCCTTCTTGGTTATACATATTGTCATTTTCCAAATAATGTATCCATTCATTTCCCCTCTCCTG
>NW_019772304.1:0-553 GCF_002891405.2 Cryptotermes secundus | reverse complement strand
CGAAACATGCAGTGAATAAGAAATGATTAAACACTGTCTTTGAATAATAACTTTGTATTTAGACTGCTTAATTACAACTTGAAACAGATGGGAACTGCAATGCAAACATAAAATTACTAATCTGATTTCAATTACACTTTATTCAGGACATCAGAACAATAGGAAAGGTAGGAAGACAGATTTTCATTATACTCACAAATATGACAGTAAATGAAANTATGACAGTAAATGAAATTTAAAACATGAACTGGAACAAAGTGGCAACAAAAATACCTGCACAGAAAGACAAAGAAACTAACAGTTGAACAATGCAATAACTTGATCAAAAAGTTTCTACAGATGTCACAAACTGTAAAGTGTTCAGAAACCAACCTCTTCCTTTTCTGTTCACAGCTCTCCATCAAGAAGCTGCTGCCTAAGTCCACTAAAATCAGGAGCTGCCGGATAAAATAATTCATTCCTAGTACCATGAAATCCTGGTTGAAGGAGCTTTTCAAATGGGATTTCTGCATTATAGTCTAGACCACACTTCTTTTTCTTCCTAGGTGCCGAC
>NW_019772303.1:0-392 GCF_002891405.2 Cryptotermes secundus | reverse complement strand
ATATACTTACCTTGCAGCCACCTTGCTTGGGTAGCAGGCCCATATGCGCTGCTGAGAGTGATGAGTTTGGCACAGTTCGNTGGTTAGTTGGACCATAGTATACACGAACAAAAGCCAGCTGTGTTGGTGTTGTGGACACTGTTTTTGTATCACCCTAACAATTACACATAAAAGACATGTACAATATTCAAAACCCTTTAAAAAATTCATCTTCTTTTAATTATGACATGACTCATACAACAAAGTGTTACCATAGCATGAAATTTCTTGGGAAGTTCAAATTTTGGACAGTGATACATTATTTATTAGACAAATGGCAAAACTGCATTCTCTTGAGATAAAGCTCGCATATAAAACATAATTTGATATATTATATTTCATTATTTGTTGTA
>NW_019772302.1:0-467 GCF_002891405.2 Cryptotermes secundus | reverse complement strand
GCTACTAATCTTGACAGCTGTGCATTTCCATGTTTTTTTCTTTCACATTAACTGGTGAGAATTTATTAAATGGCAGTGATCGGTTATGGACTGAAACATATATATATGCTCAAAGGTCTGNAAAAAGCTCAGGTACAGTCCCTGCCAAATAGTTTTTCTGACTTCAAAATAATTCAGGCAGGACAACTGAGTTCCTTTATCTTTACTCTTCCAGACAAATTTAATCACACAAAGAATTTTTTTAAGAATAGAATAAAATATCTGTCTGAGCTCCAAACTTAGGGAAAAGTCTGAAGTGGCGTTACTAAACTATCACTTCACAGTTCCGGCATATACACTTGATCATAGTTGATAAGAATTTAGCTGAAAAGTCTGCTATGCATGAAATGATGTTCAGTTTCAATGGACTTGACATTAATGGAAACAAGCCACATAATACATTTAACAATTTAATATTTCAACCCACA
>NW_019772301.1:0-799 GCF_002891405.2 Cryptotermes secundus | reverse complement strand
TTACCTCCAGTAAGGAAATGGCGGATGGGAGATGAGAGAATTGAGGAGATATATGGGAAAGATTAGTTCCTTGTTCCNATGTTCTGCGTTTTTTACTACATCTTGGGCAAATTGAATTGATGCTGCACTTTTGGGGTCAAATGTATTCACGTCGTTCCTAACTGTTTCTAAATGTTCGGTATAACTCGCTGCACATAGCCACGTGCCCCAGCGCCTTCAAATTGCTTCTGCCGGAGGTGGAACGCTCTGTGCTACTGTTTTTGAGGCTCCTTTTCTTGTTGGTGCTTTAACAAATACCTTCTTCACAGAAAAAACAAACTTGTCAAGAAGCGGAAAATTTGCATGAATCGTTTCTGCAACACGGTGCAACCCATGGGCAAGGCGAGTCAAATGTGTCATATTTGGAAATATAAATTTAAGAACAGTACCAGCCTTCATCATATAACTTGCGGCATCAGTCACAAAGAGCAATACACGCTGATACTGAATGCCATTCGACCAAAGTAAATTCATGGAACTGATAAAATTTCGGAAACTGTGGCGTTATTTGTGATTTCAAATTGCTCTACCGCAAGAATATATAGGGTAGATTGTTCATTCTTATTAATGGATCCAACTATAATGTTTGCAATAAACCGTCCCTTACAGTCTTGTGTTTCGTCGATTGATACCCACACAAAATTATCTTGAATCTTATCTCTGATGCTTTTAATTGTAAGATGGTAACACTGCTTCTCGTACTTTTTGCGCACAATAAATTCATCCGGCACTGTGTATACTTCTCTATGAGGAGGTTTCT
>NW_019772300.1:343-464 GCF_002891405.2 Cryptotermes secundus | reverse complement strand
CAAACTGAAATGTGGTTATCTACACTATCCACCGCCCTCTAATAATCACTAGAAATGTAGCTATTGAAAAAATATTTAGAGAAAACAAAAGCATGCTTATTAAACATCTTATTCTTTTTTT
>NW_019772300.1:0-316 GCF_002891405.2 Cryptotermes secundus | reverse complement strand
TTTTCCTTTTCTCAGGCAAAGTGGTACATTACAAGTCGAACACATCCATACTGTTCTGACAGGTACAGCTCGTGTACTACATACGGCACATCTTCTTGACGTGGCCTGAGCAGGCTGATGAGCATTTCCTTCAAGTCTAATCTGTTTGTCCACATTTGGCTTATGATTGTTGATGCATACACTTTTCCTTTTTTGGTTCACCTTACTGGAAGTACTCGTAATAATTGCTTTGGCTAGAAGACCTTCATATATTTTCCTACGAAAATCTTTATGAATTGCTCCATGTCCACCTCCTTGTGAATAATGAATGCATTCA
>NW_019772299.1:0-443 GCF_002891405.2 Cryptotermes secundus | reverse complement strand
ATCATTATTTGAATTATTTAACGACTGATATCAACTGGTACGCAAGAGCTCAGAAGATAGAAACACTGGCAGGCCAAATGTGAGAACTTGAATCTGTACTCGTCCCAGAAAAGGATTTCGCGTCTGTACCCTCTTGCAAGTCGACGTTGGTTAATATGGCACCCCATGCTTCCAGCTTACGTTTGCCATTGACATGTCTCGTTCGATATTAGCACTGACGGGAGGATGTAGTCGATTCTTTCTGTCATTATGGAGATAATCCTGATATTGCCACGAACATGCTTATTTCATCGTATAATGCATAAGGTACCAACCTTTCACTACTAACAACCAGGCACCCTTGAGCATTGAAAATGTCTTCAAAAGGCTCACTAATCCTGCCCACAAGAGACGTAAATTTAATGGAGCGAAATTTTCTGTGTAATGAGGACATCTCTATTGAG
>NW_019772298.1:0-256 GCF_002891405.2 Cryptotermes secundus | reverse complement strand
TTTGGTGTTAATCGGGGAACTCGACACGAAATACTACATAGCACATGTGAAGCAGTGTATGTCTGTGTTACTGTATAGTTGTATTCTACTTTACGTAACAGTTTGTCGTATACATACATTCAGATGTCAGCAAGCACAGTGTAACAGATATGAATGGAAATAATGCAGGGAAGAGGAGAATAACTGCATAATAGGAATTTTAAGTACAGGAAAGAAAGTGAATAAGACAAATTCGTGTACGCTGGTTTTCGTTGTC
>NW_019772297.1:0-811 GCF_002891405.2 Cryptotermes secundus | reverse complement strand
TGTCAGTATCACCTTCACATTGCTCCAAACCTGTTGTGCTTTTTTTGGGCCTCAAGGATGTTGGATGCTTTCATTGTGATGACTGGACTTTGGTTTCTGGGTCATATCCATACACCCAAGACTCGACACCAGTGATCACAGTCTTCAGGAACTCAAGATCCCTGTTGGTGCACTCCAGCATGTCCTGCGCGACCTCAAGGTGGAGTTGTTGCTGCTCCGGCAAAAGCAGCTTGGGCACAAATTTTGCCACCACTCTTCGCATGCCCAAATCCTCAGTTAAAATTGTGTTTGCGGAACCTCTGCTGATCCCAACCTCATCCGCAACTTCCCAGATGGTCAAACGATGGTCCTCCATGATCAGTGTCTGCACTTTTTCGATGACAACAGCATTTTAGCTCGTTGATGGTCTCCCAGAACGCTAGTCATTGTCCACTGACACATGGCCATCTTTAAAGCAGTTGAACGACTCTTTAATTTGAGTGATCCCCACTGCATTATCACCGAAAGCCTGCTGAACTTTGCGGATTGTTTCCGCTTGGGTATCCTCAAGTTTCTGACAAAACTTGATGCAGCATCGCTGCTCAAAGCATTCTGTCATCTTGAGTGAAACAATGATGAGATGAACATGTGTTACACCACTTCACTATCTGGCAGCCACAGACGCTTCCGGCAGTGTTGCGAGTCAGCAAAAAATCATGCATGAGCATGAAAGTCCCTTCTACCACTACGCCTAGTTTCCTCACCCCTTTCGCCATTACTTACAGCAGAAAAAAAAATAAAGTTGGATACTTTTTGGACAGCAGTGTATGAT
>NW_019772296.1:927-1836 GCF_002891405.2 Cryptotermes secundus | reverse complement strand
TGAAAGATGTCTGTGTTCCTACGGAAGCTGAGGTGGAGGCCCGTGTACAACGGATCATGGAAGAGGTATGTTTCGTTTTTCAGAGAATGATATGGGTGATTGTGTTATTTCTCTCCAAATGTAAATCTTCAAGTTTTATTATAACTAGAGATATATGAGTGAGGAGACATTTTGTTTTTTTATGAGAATATAATCACTCACAAGAAGTTACGAATTCTTCTGAAGTAAATTTGAGACTGCCTGGAAATACCAGCTCCAACAAGAAATGGTGAAGATCGTTTATACTGGTTGGGAGGGTTTCTTATGTTACATGTACTTTGTGTTGCAGTTTTCGCCGGCAGTCGAAATTGAGGAGCGAATTACTTCCTATGGACACATTGTGAGACCACCCCCACAAAGCTACTCGGAAGATCGTTGTGACTCCATTCTTTGGAAGGAACAAAGACAGTGAATATTCACAGGTAATTTCCTTTTATTTTTGTTTTTTTTGACCATTTAAAAAAAATATTATTTTTACATTTTCATAGCTGTTAAAGCTTTGAGGGGATTAATTATTGAGACACCAATATGGCAGTGAAATTACAGTTGACTGGTTTTTGTGTTTCAGGTTTTCAGTGGAGTGGCCGATTACCGTCAACTTGTCAGAGCAGCCCATAAACCTGCACTGAGCAGCGCTGCGATTGCATGCTGTAGAAGAAAGACGGTGGATATACTTGGGTAATTAACTTTTCTCTTTAGAGATCATTTTTAATATTATTATTATCTCATTTTCATAGCTGCATTAGCGAGGAGGGAATTCATTATTTAGGCACCAGTATGGCACTGAAAATAGAGTCAACTGGTTTTTGGTTTTCAGGGGTGGAGTGGAGGGGCCGCCGATTACAGACAACTTGTCAGACCACCCCAATA
>NW_019772296.1:0-840 GCF_002891405.2 Cryptotermes secundus | reverse complement strand
GCAAGGGAAAGCACTGGTACGTGACAGATCGTTGGGTGGATGAGGGTTGGTGCAGAGATGGAACGTGGTGAAATGGCATTGCGACTGCAGCACAGAGAAGGAAGGAAAACAGAGCCCCCGAGGACACGTTTCAATATTCTTAGGTGATTTCCTTTTTATTTTTTGTTTTTGAGATCATTTTTAATATCGATATCTAATTATCATAGCTGAAAAGCATGGAGGGAATTCATTATGTCAACAGCAGTATATCAGTGGAAGTACAGTTAAGTGGTTTTTGGGTTTTTCATTTTCAACTCTTTTTGTCATGGGATTTAATTCATGTGGTTTCTTTCAAAGAATCCTCCTTTATATATACAGCTGTCTTCTAAATTTGAATTAATTTACTTGATAAATAATACAGTTTCTAATCCGAGCTGGATAATATTTTGAAGAAGAATATGAAGTACTCTTATATTTAATTAATTTGTTTTCTCTGGTTACATGAAACAGGAAGGAAACGTTCTACTCCCTGGAGCTTGAGACTGGAATGAGAAGTGTTGAAGAAGAGGGTCGAATGGAGGTCTGAGGACTAAGAGGGAAGCCTTGTGTCATTGGATGAAAGATGTCTGTGGTCCTACGGAAGCTGAGGTGGAGGCCCGTGGAAAACGGATCAGGGATGAGGTATGTTTCGTTTTTCAGAGAATGATCTGGGTGATTGTGTTATTTCTCTCCAAAAGTAAATCTTCAAGTTTTATTGGAACTAGAGATATATGAGTGAGGAGACATTTTGTTTATTTATGAGAATACGAGTATAATCACTCACAAGATGTTACGAATTCTTCTGAAGTAAATTTGAGACTG
>NW_019772295.1:0-381 GCF_002891405.2 Cryptotermes secundus | reverse complement strand
TTTTTCTAATACAAATGTTATGCTGTACATGAAGTCTGTTGTGCTGTTTTCTTGTTGGCTTATGATTCTTCAATAATTTCATTTTCGACTCTGCTGTTTCTCACTCCTGTCTTGCCAGTCGATGGATAGACATCAAGGCAAGGCTGGCATGTCCGCATATATCGCACACCTGACTTGTGCCACAGGTTGCATACTTTGGGGTTGTTACATCTTCTGGGTCGCTCCTGTTGATTAATCAGACAATACACATTGTACACTTTTCTCTCCGTACCTTGCATTAATGATACAGGGTTTATGGAAGACAGCGGAATGTTTTATAATGTTATGCTGCTGCTGTGAGCTGCCTTGCTCATTGTGTGATGGGTCTCATCTATCAAGGAA
>NW_019772294.1:447-724 GCF_002891405.2 Cryptotermes secundus | reverse complement strand
TTGCTTCTCTCAGAGTTGCTCAATGTCACTGAAGTTCTCTCCCCTCCTATTCTAACTTCGACATTTTGTGTACATTTCATTCTCCCAGTTGCTTCTCGCAGAGTTCCGCAATGTCAGTGAAGTTCTCTCCCCCTCCTATCCTAACTTCAACATGTTGTGTACACTTCATTCTCCCAGTTGCTTCTCGCAGAGTTGCGCAATTTCACTGAATTTCTCTCCCACTCATATCCTAACTTCCGCATTTCGTGTACACTTCATTCTCCCACTTGCTTCTAGC
>NW_019772294.1:0-309 GCF_002891405.2 Cryptotermes secundus | reverse complement strand
ACATTTCATTCTCCCAGTTGCTTCTCGCAGAGTTGAGCAATGTCAGTGAAGTTCTCTCCCCCTCCTATCCGAACTTCAACATTTTGTGTACACTTCATTACCCCAGTTGCTTCTCGCAGAGTTGAGCAATGTCAGTGAAGTTCTCTCCCCCTCCTATCCTAATTTAAACATTTTGTGTACACTTCATTCTCCCACTTGTTTCTCGCAGAGTTGCGACCTGTCAGTGAAGTTCCCTCCCTCTCCTATCCTAACATACACATTTTCTGTATACTTCATTCTTCCAGTTGCTTCTCGCAGAGTTGCGCAATT
>NW_019772293.1:0-464 GCF_002891405.2 Cryptotermes secundus | reverse complement strand
GGAAGAACTGATGAAGATGGAGAAGCCAGATGAGTCAGGTGAATTTATTCAAGATTTAGCTGCAAATTCAGAGAACCAGGAACATTTCAGACAAGGAACTGCAGAGCTGGGAGAGGATTCTGTCGAACTGGAAGCCGCGAAAGAACCTGGGACAGAACTTTCTGAAAGAGTAAGGCTAGCAGAGGGGGCTGAAGACAGCAAGAGAGGTGATGAAGAGAAAGGAAATGATTACGAATTAGAAGCAGAGGAATGCAAGCAGGAGGGACGGACTGCTGAAGAGGTAGGCAAACAGGAAGAGGCGGCACAGAGTGAGGCCGGTAATGAAGGAGAAGGTATAGAGGACGTTGTGGTTTCAAGTAATGCAGAGAATGAAGACCAGGAGGTACGGCATGACTTTCCGCAACTAACAGACATTCAGATACATATGGAGGAAGCTCTGCTGGATACGTCGGAACGGCTAGAGA
>NW_019772292.1:0-462 GCF_002891405.2 Cryptotermes secundus | reverse complement strand
AGTTATAATTCCAAAAGTTCTCTGGATCACCTTTCTTCAGGGGCTTCTAAAATAGTATCAGGAGGCCTAGGCTCGTCCCACTGTTAGGAGACTAATTCAGCAAACGCATATATATTTCTTCCTCTTAAGATACTCGACATGAGATGAGTTACGAAGGTTCTCTTTCTGTTATAAAAATTTCACTGCAACATATCGCTTGTTATGGATAGATCTCTTTTGCGTACTGAACGGGCTAAGAATGTATAATGAATCATCTTTTATTGTAACACTATACATTGAAGAAATTTTGGTTAAACTATATTTAAACTTGTACTACTAATAATAATGTTGCTATACACCAATCATTTTTTTCTGCTGATATGGAGAAAGATTTCCCTTAACGGAAAGAGAAGTGAATTTATGAGATCACAACCATCACCTCTGTCACTGTTTGCGTATCGCCCCCTTCACCATCCGAACCAC
>NW_019772291.1:0-402 GCF_002891405.2 Cryptotermes secundus | reverse complement strand
GGTAGGATGTTCTTTCCAGTTTTGAATTTACTCAGTATTATGTACGGGATCATTACGCTGATCCATGTTCTAGAAGCTAAAAATATAGAGATTATAACTGAGTTGAGCTATATTTTAATTTTATGACTTTCAAGTTTGAAATGGCAGGGTCATATTTAACAGTGAATGTGGAAACTACATCATGGTATTGCTCTATATCCACTGTAACAGCATTCTTCCATCAATACACTGGTTGAGTTAAAGAAAATGAAGCTGCATAAATAGAACTAAATTTCAGCTTTATCTGAGTTACGCCGTTTTTGCATTGGCCCTTAAATGTAATTATACCTTTGAAGTACTTGAATTAATGCGATACAAGAATTATTTTGAAGATCTGTCTTGTAGTATTCAGTTGTTTATCAC
>NW_019772290.1:0-690 GCF_002891405.2 Cryptotermes secundus | reverse complement strand
TGTCTTTAGTACCACCAAAAAATATAATTACATCTTTTTTTGAAATATATTCAATAGAAGTGTGTAAGGAAGATGTTATTGTCTCGATATTGGCATTTGGTTTAATGCTACCCATTGCATAAAAAGTGTCATTGAGGTTGCTGTTAATGTTAGCCGCCAACCCTCTAACATGACTATCACCAATTATAAGTATTTTTTGTTTAAGTAGATTGCTGTTCCTAGCACAATCACTCATGTGACTCTCTCCAGTAATTAGCAGGGAAATGTTTCCTTTATTCTTTGAAGAAACTGTTGCTGAAACGGAAACTTTCTTCTTTGAAATCTCTTGCTTGTTATTTGTGTGAGTTACACAAGTTTTGACACTATCATCTAAATGAGACATGTCACCAATCTGCACTTTATTATTATAAGATATTACCACACCATTTACTATTACTGGAATGTTATTTGTCATTTGAGCATTTCCGTTATGCTTGTATTTACTAACACTTATTTGACTTGCACAATTATCCACAATATTCCAAACAGCTTCACTTGCATTCGTTGATTTAACATCATCATTGAGATTAGATAAAACCACGAAACGATTATTTGTTTTAAAATATATTTCACTTTGGTCTTTAAACGTTACTAACATCTTCTTAAGTGAGTTTATTGGACTTTGGATCCAATTTCTTTCATTTAAAGATA
>NW_019772289.1:0-370 GCF_002891405.2 Cryptotermes secundus | reverse complement strand
AAAAATTGTAGAAGGCATTTTAGAGGCCAGGCAAAAAAAATCATTGCAAACTGTGCAACATATACCACTACCATTCACTCATGTTCAACATACCAACTGCAAGTGAACTTAAAATACCAGTGTTCTACATACCGTGTTGCATCAGAATCTTTCCTACCTGGGCCATTATGTTCCTAAAATAAACATGTTAATTTGTAATTACTCTGGTATCAGTTTAATAATGAGGGAATGCTAGTCTTTGGCTGTCATGCAAACAAAAATCAAAATCAAAGTAATATTATTCCTTCAATCTGAAAGGTGATAAATTACTAAGATATGGGTGCCGGCATAGAATTTGTAGTCGCCTGGAAAATTTCCTCCCATCCAACAG
>NW_019772288.1:0-436 GCF_002891405.2 Cryptotermes secundus | reverse complement strand
TGACAGGCGGAAACAAGCAAAGATTGAGGAATCGGATAAAGAAATGCTTGATGCCTTCAAAAAGGCGTATAAAAGATGTAAGCAAAGAGGAGATTATCACACAGCATTGAGTGAAATAAAACTTTTGGAAGGGAAAGTTAAGACAAATCATATATTACAGAATGCACTGTTGTATAAGGTGAGAATCCTTTGGTTTCTCTGGCAGCATGAGTGCAGAAGAATTTACATTGTCTCAGACAGGAATCTTCACTACGCTAAGGAACTATTCATAGTTATCCGCAGGATATTGAAAGATTTTGAAGGTACTACATGTAGTGATGCAGATGCCCAGTTCCTTGGATGTTGTTTGAGGCAGATGGGTCTGGAAAGGATTGCAGAGTGCTGGAATTTACCATTACCTTCAAAGAGTACAACTGACCAATTATATTCCATTGGA
>NW_019772287.1:0-777 GCF_002891405.2 Cryptotermes secundus | reverse complement strand
CACTTACGTGGTTCTCTGCTAATTATTCTTGGCCTGCTATATACAAGCGGCAAAATGATGAATGTAATTTCTAAGAGCTGAACATCGTCCGTGACAATTTAAGAGATAATTCTGATGTTTCAACGGGAAGATAGGTCTTAATCAAAGTCTCTCAATTACAAATGTGCACGTAATACGACAAATTATTCTCACTCTTCCTCTTCTGAGGTGGTTGTCGAGTTCGCAACATCACTCACCATTCATAGTACAAACAAGTTTCATTTGGTTTCTTTTAGAGTTGGAATGATCATATAAGATAATTAGGCTGTTGAANAACATGTCTCCCCTCAAGGCTTTGATGTGCCTCGTTCTACTAGGCAGGAAGAATGATTACTGCTCCACACAGCACCATTGCACAAACATTAATTTAACGTTATTTAACGATCATCACTACGCACAAACTGTTACGAACTATAACCGCTGTTGGTCCTTAATAGGCTGATAATTACAGTCCGTATTACATTTTTGCCATAATAAGAACTACTCGATATTGCGCCCGGTCACTTTGGACGCTTTGGACAGTTCCGACGTTAAATACAGTGCCTCTCTTTGTGCTGTAGTGAACTACATATCATTTTAATCATGTCGCACATTCAATGCCGCTGGATTGCATCGTGCATTCCTTTGAAACTGTTCCCTGTGACCTCATATTTTCACAAACAAATAAAGCTCAAGAGCTTTTTTCTTTTCTTCTTCCCCCATTAAACTTCGTGAGGTGTTACATCCTGTAACGCAATT
>NW_019772286.1:0-785 GCF_002891405.2 Cryptotermes secundus | reverse complement strand
ATTTCGACTGCCGGCGAAAACTGCAACACAAAGTACATGTAACTTAAGAAATCCTCCCAACAAGTATGAATGATTTTCACCATTTCTTGTTGGAGCAGCTATTTCCAGGCTGTCTCAAATTAACTTCAGAAGAATTCCTAACATCTTCCGACTGATTATATTCTCATAGCAAAAGAAAACATTTCCTCACTCATATATCTCCGAGTTCCAATAAAACTTAAAGATTTACATTCGGAAAAAAATAAAACAGTCACCCAGATCATGCTCTGAAAAGCGAAACATACCTGATCTCTGATCCATTTTCCACGGGCCTCAACCTCTTAGTCCTCAGACCTCCATTCGACCCTTTTCTTCAGCACTTCTCATTCCAGTCTCAACCTCCAGGGAGTAGAACGTCTCTTTCCTGTTTGATGTAACCAGAGAAAACAAGTCAATGAAATATAAAAGTACTTCATACGCTTCTTGAAAATATTATCCAACTCAGATTACAAACTTTAATATTTATCAAGTATATTAATTAAAATTTACAGGGCAGTAGTATATATAAAGGAGATTCTTTGAAAGAAACCACATGAATTAACTCCTATGCCAAAATGAGTTGAAAACATGAAACCCAAAAACAAAAACTTAACTGTACTTCCACTGATACACTGCTGTCGACATAATGAATTCCCTCCATGCTTTTCAGCTGTGATAATGAGACAATAATAATATTAAAAATGATCCCCCCTCCCAAAAAGAATGAAATTACCTGTGAATATTCATACAACGTTCTCAGGGGCTTT
>NW_019772285.1:0-843 GCF_002891405.2 Cryptotermes secundus | reverse complement strand
TCAAGCTTACCACTATTTCGAAGTCCGGCGTTTAAAGGTTAAGGACCATACCAAGTCTATGGGCAGTAGTCAGCTTCATGCACCAGCCACGTCAACATATACATTCAAGAGTGTTACAGCTTCCAGATCAGATCTAGACATCATAATTTTCCATTCACATGACTAAGGCCATTTATTGAGAACACAACAGCCTTCAAATAAGAGTACTTACTCTTCTCCAGCTGCTTTACTCCAGACTGAGTCGTCAGGTCCCATGCAGTACCAACCGACTCAACACTGGCCACCTGTGGCCTAACTAGAAGACATTCTGAAAAACAGAAAAATGCAGCTTTTCAAATATTCAGAGAGCCCCTGCCTTTTCAACACCAGCAATTATGATTAGGAATCTCACAAATCACAATAACACCACTGCTAAAACTTCTATTTAAAACCGGTACAATGACTTACTTGTGCAAAAAGCCACATCCCAGGAACACAATTCAATTTACCTCTTGTACAAGCGTAATCTTGCCGTCAGGCAATTTACAGGAGAAATGTTCAATATGTATCTTTCTAACAATCCAGCCCTCTACTGCTTTCAGTATGCAGACTTACACTTGAAATACAACACAGTACCACTGATGAAGTCATACTGGGACTTGGCTGCTTGCTCAATGCTCTTCAAATGGCATCAGTCACTTCCGCAGCATATTGAAAATGACACTGCAGGTCTCCAATCCACTGTATATGGTGCCAATATTTCTCCTTCAATTTTGCAGACCAAGAGCTGTTTTATCTGTAGATCTGCTACTCCAAAGACTGTAGAAAACAAAAATAAAACCTCCTTTTCCCATCCCAACAACA
>NW_019772284.1:0-535 GCF_002891405.2 Cryptotermes secundus | reverse complement strand
CCACCACACTGCATCACTCGATGTTGGTCCAGATGTCAAGACTCCGGAAGAAACTTTGAGTGAGGGAGGTGGTTATGGCTGTGAGCAGTTTCTGTTTCATGAAGCCCCAACACCCACCACACTGCATCACTCGATGTTGGTCCAGATGTCAAGACTCCGGAAGAAACTTTGAGTGAGGGAGGTGGTTATGGCTGTGAGCAGTTTCTGTTTCATGAAGCCCCAACACCCACCACACTGCATCACTCGATGTTGGTCCAGATGTCAAGACTCCGGAAGAAACTTTGAGTGAGGGAGGTGGTTATGGCTGTGAGCAGTTTCTGTTTCATGAAGCCCCAACACCCACCACACTGCATCACTCGATGGTGGTCCAGACGTCCTCAAGTCTTTAGAAGAAACTGAGAGTGGGGAAGGTGATTATGGCTGTGAGCAGTTTCTGTTTCATAAAGCCACAACACCCACCGCACTTCATCACTCGATGGTGGTCCAGATTTCGTCAAGACTCCAGAAGAAACTGGGAGTGGGGAAGGTGGTTATG
>NW_019772283.1:0-451 GCF_002891405.2 Cryptotermes secundus | reverse complement strand
ATACACTTCCTAGATTAACGAAATGCACATTGCTGCATCGACTGTCTGAATTTGAATGCCTCACGTTGGTTTATTGTTTCAACTGGAAAAGGCATTATTTTAATTTAGCGTCGCCATTAATTAATTGTTTCCAGGGGAGACGATNNGCCCCCCCCCATTCATGTAATCTCTTCCTTTATTGCTATATTTCCGTCACCTGGGTGTTAGTCTAGCTACGCTGTAGGTCATGTATTAAGTACTGCACGTTTCGTACTTTTCGTGGTAACATTTAGGTAAGTACAGCTTTTCTTATATTCAGATTTTTCTCTGATCTGCTAGTGCTCCGTACATTTGCTTTTTCAGTATTTAGACAATTGGAGTGTTTATTTCCAGTTTTTATGTTCTATGTAATGCCTGTTTTGTATTGAGTCTTATATAATTAAAGTTGTGGTTAAAGTAATAACATGTTAAT
>NW_019772282.1:0-464 GCF_002891405.2 Cryptotermes secundus | reverse complement strand
TTTTGTCACGTGAAATAGGGTATGAGGAGCTGCAGAAGGCCATGGAAATGATGAGATTTCAACCCATGGTTATCATGGGTATAAAGAGTTTATGCTATATTGCTAATCTGATGCAAATGGCAAATTTTAAGGATATGAGTGTTAGGGAAAAGTGGGCGAAAGTATGTTTTCAACAGAAAGTGCCACTTTCCAATTTGATAAAAACTGTATCATTCATGATGTCAGCTCCAGCAAATAATGTGTATGTGGACAAACTCTTTTCTCTCACATTTCGTTATCAGCATAAAGAGCAAAACCAATGTGGCAAAGACCTAGTCAAGGTTGAAATTAAAGTTAAAATTAACTATGGACTCTCATGTAAGGACTTCTATGTTTTTCAGAACATGATTTTAGGGGCTGTAGTCATCTGCAAAATATTCCTTTAAAAACAGTACCAATTGGCAGGGAGGGATGGAATCATGATG
>NW_019772281.1:0-408 GCF_002891405.2 Cryptotermes secundus | reverse complement strand
TATTCTCACCGCCCTCTGTTGCTGGTGTCAGGATGGTGTCGTGGTCATCTAGATGGGCCCCTGTGTGGACCCATGAATTTCATACATGTGGACCAGGGGTGGGACCTGGAGTAGACAATTCCTCGTTCCAATTGTGTCATTCTTCTGGTACTCTCTGTTGCCTAAGGGATGCATTTTCACCCTAAGGAAAGCAACATTCTTTTATGTCAATACTGTGCTATGAAATCCACTCACTACACTCACTGGGCTATTCCACCTCCTAAAAGGGGATAAATTATGAAATACTATTGAAGAGAAGTAACTCCTCAAGGAATGAGTAGTGTATTGAGAAACTGGAAGTCAGAAATTACATATCTGCATCAATAAGTTTCTGAATTTTGTCCATCAACTTGTATTCTGAATGAACGT
>NW_019772280.1:0-732 GCF_002891405.2 Cryptotermes secundus | reverse complement strand
ATCCAGAATGTATTTAAGAAAAGAACAAACTGTAAAGGTGGAATTTCTGTAAAAGCCTATTATTCATGTACATGTGGTTAATGTCGTATCCTGCGATCATATAAATCTGTTACAAATTTATTACTGAAAATTGTAAGAATAACATAAAATGATACATAGAGCATATGAGATTGTATGACACATAAAATTCACTGTTTTTCTGATTTATTCNTGGAGGAATGAAAGTTTACAAAGCAGCAGAAAACATGACAGTTGATCTGGGGCTTGGGACACTTGCAGCAGAGTTCTGAGAGCAGTCATGGTTCAACTCCTCCTGTCCCGCACATGTTATTAGCTACTGTGAAAGTGGTATAGCCAGGTAACTGATATTTTGTTTTCTCAAGAGTGTTACGTTTCTCACGAGGCCCGACTGTAAAGTCATACAGGGTAGTGATTAAGGATCATACCCATTGAATCAGTAGCATGAAAAGTTTAGTATCATTTCATTTTATGGGTATAGTAAACTTACTTTTGCAAGCAAATTTGAACTGTGTTTGAAAACAGTAGTAATTTGTCGCTACTAATCGTATTAATATCATAATAAGTCCCCATAACCTCTTGGTGGCAATGTGAACAAGCACAAATTTTTTATCTTTAAAGCCATGACACACTGAACCATAAAGTGACTACAATTCATTGGTTGTCCAAGGGTTTGCAGCAGTATATTGGATTTTTTTTTCAGCATCAAATCCA
>NW_019772279.1:0-377 GCF_002891405.2 Cryptotermes secundus | reverse complement strand
TTCAATTCAATTCAAAACTCCAGATCCTGCCGGACCATGCGTTGTCCATGACCGTCCATGACCGATTGATAGGGGAACGGTGGGCAGAACGATATGTTTTTATCCGTGAGCGCCAATATTCGGCGCAAGGAATGTTCCGCGATTTTGTTTGCGGATTGTACGTGTAAAATTCTGAAAGCTTAGAAGGGTTTTGAATCCAAGATTAGTAGTTGTGAATGGCACTGTTATTCGTGTTTAGGCCTTTAGGGTCTTTAGGGACCGTTAAGGACCCGTGACGGGATTCACGGCTTAATGCCAGTAACAAAGGAAACATGCTTTAATAGAAAAAAAACGTGTGTATTGCCGTCAGAAGTTGTGTTTGTAACGTGTTCAAATCA
>NW_019772278.1:0-738 GCF_002891405.2 Cryptotermes secundus | reverse complement strand
ACATGTTCTGCTGTTAAGTGACGTTCAAATTTGAAGCTCCATTATCTACTAACCAATTTACTTATTTTTAACAATTGCTTATTTCTTTCATGTTCACTGATATATATATAACAGTTGGAAGTGAATTAACATGTCAAATTTTAGAGAATCTAATGTTCTGCTTGTAACAGTTCTCTCTCTTGATATTATTTCGTGTACAAATTATATTTTCTTCCTCCATTGCAGAAACTAATATTTTGTCAGTCATGTTTATTGATGGATTAAGTAACAGGTGTCCAGCCTAATAATTAATATGTTCGTGCACTAGTATTTGTGGTGAACATAGCAGTGCTGCAATATTTTCCTGAGGGTGTTTGAGAACAGGGTGTTGAGGAGAATATTTGGACCAAAGAGAGATGAAGTGACAGGAGGTTGGAGAAAACTGCATAATGAGGAGCTACATAACGTGTACTATTCAGCAAGTATAATGAGAATGATCAAGTCAAGGAGGATGAGGTGGGCAGGTCATGTAGCACGAATGGGGGAGATGAGGAATGCGTATAGGATATTGGTGGGAAAGCCAGAAAGAAGGAGACCACAGGGAAGACCATGGCATAGGTGGGTGGACAATATTATAATGGATCTTAGAGAGATGGAATGGAACGGTATGGATTGGATAGATCTGGCTCACGATAGGGACCAATGGAGGCTTTCGTGAACACGATAATGAACCTTAGGGTTCCATAAAATGCTGGGAAA
>NW_019772277.1:0-469 GCF_002891405.2 Cryptotermes secundus | reverse complement strand
CACGTATCCTCTTTGTACCATATGCATTACATGATTACGATGAATATACAAATAAAGTTACAGGTGCCTTTGAGAAGTGGGGTGAGTGACGCCAGTATATTGTATCGTGCGTAACTGCAACTGTTAATTTGTGTATTTATAATACAGAGACCAGTTGGGGCGCATAATTTATAAGTTTTTTACATACTAAACCTCAAAATAAAAAATTTGAGAAAGGTTAGGTTAAATAACTAAATAAAGGCCAATTTCAGCATAGACACCATAGTGCATACTTAGCCCCAATATTTAGTATGTAGTTAGAAATTTTGTATTAAAAATAAGGAAACGTGCCAGTTTGGAAGTCCACCCATCGCTGTGATAACACCGACTGTGACCAAGAACGTACCAAATTTATTCCAGAATTTAGGTTTTCGCATAGTAAATACCTTGAAAATGTCAGTCTTTCTACTTGGATTGTAAACCAGACCAT
>NW_019772276.1:0-1007 GCF_002891405.2 Cryptotermes secundus | reverse complement strand
TCTTCTAACAATTTATTAATTTTAGAATTACGTGCACGATAAGATATTGCTACTCTTTTTATTAATAAAATTAATGTGGAATCAATTGCGTTCGGATATTTAAGATTATGGAATATTTCTTTCATATTTAATATTATATTTAATATTGGCACGTAATTCATTTTCTCGCTGCTAAATGTTGTATCTGGTGGCGAATGACGCGGCGGCCACGAGATGGCATTCAAACCTTGCTTCAGAAATGACGCGAAGGACCAGGAAAATGTCTGTCGATTACCAGGATAATAGAATATCGTAGGAGGTATTTGGGTGCTCCAATTGATTTTTGTTAAGAAATCTTTCTGCCTTGGGGGGGGATGGATGTCGCTAATAGTTACACTCTCTGCCACCAGATTGCATTTATACCCACCGGAATTAAAATGTAGTGCAATCTCGTGGCAGAGAGTGTAACTATTAGCAACATCCAACTCCCCCCAAGCCCCGGCATCAATAGTAGTGCACTCTTGTAGGTAATTCTGAAAGAACAGGAACTAGCAGAATCAAAAGAGTTGCTTAATAAAAGGAAAGAGGACTGAGGTCATAAAGCTAGTATAATAAATATCGCGATTATATTGGGGAAATGCTTTTGCATTCTAATTGATACCCAGAACAGCGAGAGTACTGTAAACTTCGATCTCAGTAATCTGGATGGCTTAAGTAATATAAAATCGATTGTTTGTTAATTACTGGGTATATCGTAGTTAGTGTGTTTGTAATTCCTATTTAAGCTTCAAATGCTTTCGTTCTTGATATGTTATCCTTGTTATTGACGACATTAAATGAACGAGTGCGAATAAAATCGCTAATATGACTTCGAAATGAGTTCCGGTTCCTCGCTGCAAGTATGAGAATGTTCTGAACCAAAATCAATTTGCTCGCTCAAATACCTCCTACGATATCCTGTTACCCTGGTACACGACAAACATTTTCCAAGAACTTCGTGTCATTTCTGAAGCAAGGTTTGAATGCCA
>NW_019772275.1:0-422 GCF_002891405.2 Cryptotermes secundus | reverse complement strand
TCTGTGTCTAGTTCTGATGTGTGCTTTTTCTTCTTCTTGCAGCTTTCAGTCAAGTGAAAAGTTACGGTTGTGATGACGACGTCTCTCTCTGAAGCGGGAGGGGTTAAGCCACTATCAGTTTTTATTCAGTGCTGTATAACTGACTGACATTTTCTACAAGCATCGGACTCTATTGGAAAATAAATTGATCGCATCTGAAATCACGCATTTTCGCATTTAATTCACTCTTCATAATCGTCCTAGTCCTCGCGAGAATGCACGTTCTCGCAGGTGTGACACCGGCCTCCTCCAGCCTGACTTTCATGTTCGTAGGCTTGGTTACAACGGTTCCATCTCCGGTATACCCTCCTATACCTTCGGAAATGCATGGTTGTAATGTAGGGGAATAATTGAAATAAATAAAATAATTAATTGGGTGGTAT
>NW_019772274.1:0-409 GCF_002891405.2 Cryptotermes secundus | reverse complement strand
TGCATGCTGTCATGTTCAAGGATCATCTTCACAGTCATCCCCCTGAGAATCTGATCTCACACTTTGACCTCTGTGGATTTTATTCTTAAGACAGTTACGAAATCACAAGAAGAAGTATAATAAGATACAGGCATAATAAAAGAGCACCTCCCACAAGCCAAGTACCATTTTCCTGCCGTATATAGGCAGCAAAAGAGCCAGAAACTTATCTCTCCTTATAAAATCAATAAAGTTTACTAAAAATGTAGAATGCATCTGTAAATGTTTTACTAACTCATAAGTCACGTTACCTTAAAATAAACATTCAAAACAGACCTGTCATATGTATACTTAAGCCTCATATTATTTATGATTACACCATACCCGCACAGACGAATAGTACTGTCCCAGGAAGACGCAAGTAGAAATA
>NW_019772273.1:497-689 GCF_002891405.2 Cryptotermes secundus | reverse complement strand
ATCTCTGCAACATCACTGCATCTTACTAGCCACATTGGGCATTTCCGCATTTCATCTCAGGCAGAGAGACACGAGCCCCATCCCCCTTTCATTCAAGAACCTTTCCCCCTGAGAATGCACCTATATAGGTGATCCTAAGATACGTTTGGATTTGATGCTGAAAAAAAAAATCCAATAACTTGAACCCCTGGA
>NW_019772273.1:0-366 GCF_002891405.2 Cryptotermes secundus | reverse complement strand
GACAAATTACTACTGTTTTCAAACACAGTGCAAATTTGCTTGCAAAAGTAAGTTTACTATACCCATAAAATGAAATGATACTAAACTTTTCATATTGCTGATTCAATGGGTATGATACTTAATCACTACCCTGTATGACTTTACAGTCAGGCCTCATGAGAAACATAACACTCTGGAGAAAACAAAATATCAGTTACCTGGCTATACCACTTTCACAGAAGCTAATGACATGTGCGGGACAGGAGGAGTTGAACCATGACTGCTCCCAGAACTCTGCTGCAAGTGGCCCAAGCCCTAGATCAACTGTCATGGTTTCTGCTACTTTGTAAACATTCATTCCTCCAAATGCCTTAGAATAAATAAGAA
>NW_019772272.1:0-576 GCF_002891405.2 Cryptotermes secundus | reverse complement strand
ATTTCAACCTGTGTGTGCATATGTCTGTCTGTCTGTTTTTTTTTCCTAACCTGGTGCTGCTGTTGTAGTTGTGTATTTCGTTGGTGTATGGGTATGGGATGTTTTGTTTCCTCCGTCTTCCCGTGTCATTTTTATTCACATGCTTTGATCTGAAATACTTCTGTTGTTGATTACCTGTATGTTGTACAGGGGGAATCCCTGCATTTGGATATGTTGTATGATAGGCAACTTTCTCTTCTCTGTATTGTAATGTTGAGCAAATTAATTTTGTTGTTTTGTTCCGTTTGCATGGTAAATTGTAAGTTTGGGTTAATGTCGTTTGCCTTATGTGGGTGTTGTCCTCTATAAATTGTGAAAATATTGCAGAGGATAATGCTGTCATTGGTGAGCCCTTCTTCTTGTTTGTAGCAGTTGTTATTAAATTGGAATGAGCATTGTGATAGAATGGTGTCTGTTATGTTCTCTCTTTCTCTGGTTGTGTTTTGTTGTCTGTTGTGATGGTTTAGAATGGTCTGTTTTATGGTGGTGACCTCCCTTGTTGGTACATATTTTTATAATTCTTCGTCAGTGGTATAT
>NW_019772271.1:0-1069 GCF_002891405.2 Cryptotermes secundus | reverse complement strand
TTATTTTCTACAAAGCACAGTATCAGCAAAGCTGATGCAATTTGAACAAATTTTAGTGTGAATTTCATCCTTAACCATGAAACACATGACCAGCAACTTTCAGTTGGTTAGGTAAGAGTCAGCACATTGTTCTATGACTCTAATGTACATACAGATACATGCCACTCAAAGGTACTTCTTTGCAGGATGTGAACATACATGGTGTAATTTTGTTGGCATGACACAGAAATGATTCATTGAAGCCCTTTAACCGTTGAACAGAGAGATACTTTTGGACCAAGAATGAAATTTGGGGTATCAAAAATTGGTGATTGGGTAAATAATGTTTGCAATAGAAAGTCTTTGTTAATGGGGCATATATGCTAGATGATTACAATTCTGTCCTTGTTTATATGCTTGACACGTAAACCGAAAAAATGTCTTCGTATGTGGCCACTATATAGTAATAAAAAGTTGAACGTTTATTAAAATATAAACTACAGAATTTTAAATTCAATTTAATTGTAGCTGAAATATGGTCACCCTTTACTTAGTGTAGGGCAAGGCTGATTTCCTGAACACAGTGAAGATACGTGTATCCTGATGCTACTTCACTTACTTACACATGTAAATTATGATGATTGTCCTAAGAAACAATTTATGCAGTATCAAAATAATGTAAAAGGAGATTTGGGGATTATCCATTGAAATGTGGGTATCAAAGATTATACATGCACAAAACATGACCCTTCCACTTTGGGGGAAAAGATCTATGAACAACGTATATTTCAGCTTTGTATAGAAAGCTCAAGCTAAGCACATTCACTGTAAGGTTCGACGATTCAACTTATGACCCTATATACAATGTACTAACAGATGCTTCAGTGCAGTAACAATATACTAAATTTTTGGAAAATACAATTTTTTAAATATTTCAAAAAAAGTTATGATGTAATTAAAGCTAAGTGACATCTGAAATATTACCAGTTTTTAATGTATATAGAGGAAAAAAACAGTTTCTTAGCTACAGAGAAATACATGAATTTGTTGCAACTGTTTTCAGTTAGACTTTAAACTCTGAACATTATGC
>NW_019772270.1:0-464 GCF_002891405.2 Cryptotermes secundus | reverse complement strand
AATATGTTTGATGATATCTTAGAAGCACATCTGCTAATAGTACATTCGTTTTTTTTGCAACCCTGAAGTGCTTGGCACTGCTGGCTGGTACTTATAATACATGTTACTGCAACTTACTGATAAGTTCACTTTGTGCTGAAGGAGTAACACATTTAAGAGGTAAAGTAAGGATTGTGTATTAAGATATTGTCATGAACTTACAGGTTGAAGGATGTGGTTCTTCCAAGCCTAAATGCCAGCTCCACACTTGTCAGGTCTGAGG
The DNA here is from genome assembly GCF_002891405.2 of Cryptotermes secundus. Taxonomy (NCBI): domain Eukaryota; kingdom Metazoa; phylum Arthropoda; class Insecta; order Blattodea; family Kalotermitidae; genus Cryptotermes; species Cryptotermes secundus. The sequence continues at coordinate 202 of NW_019772270.1, read as the reverse complement.
CAATCAGATTACTGGGTTCAGCAGCACAGAGTAACCCAGTAGTTCAGATTGATGCTCTAGAGAGTGGAAGTATTGATGCTCTGCTTTGTGTGCTGGCTTTGGACCAGGATCCCACAGTTGGATCACGTGCATTGTATGCACTGTCCTGCCTTGTGCATCGATTCCCAACAGCTCTGATCAAAATGGTGGCTGACGGTGGACT
>NW_019772269.1:0-424 GCF_002891405.2 Cryptotermes secundus | reverse complement strand
AATAATATGCGAAAGAAATTGCCAAGAAATAAAGGTAATTTTTTTTTTGTGGCTGTTGCATTAACTACAACCATTTGAAGCCTAAAAAGTAGTATGAGGAATTAACATTATTTGTAATTCTTTAATACCATTTTATGAAAAGCTAACGATATTTTTTATCTCTCTTCGTAGATTTTGTAACCACTATTGTAATACTTTGTTTATGACACAATTGAATCCAGAACGGAATTCAAACCGAAAACACAACCAGAGGATGGCATATTATGTATAAAATTTTGACCTAACTCTCCACTATTTCTACTTGCGTCTTCCTTGGACAGTACTATTCGTCTGTGCGAGTATGGTGTATTAACAAATAATATGAGGCTTAAGTATACAAATGACAGGTCTGTTTTGAATGTTTATTTTAAGGTAACGTTACTTA
>NW_019772268.1:416-883 GCF_002891405.2 Cryptotermes secundus | reverse complement strand
GAGAGTAAACGTTAGGAATATGTTCAGAGACTTATACAGCGAGAAGATCCACAATACATAATGAAATCATGCTTGCATCGTCTGAAAATCTTCTCTTCTAACATTTTATATATTTTAGAATTACGTGCACGATAAGATTTTGCTATCTTTTTTGTTAATAAAATTAATGTGGAATCAATTGCGTTCGGATATATAAGCTTATGGAACATTTCTTTCATATTTAATATTGGCACGTAATTCATTTTCTCGCTGCTAAATGTTGCATCTGGTGGTGAATGACGCGGCGGCCACGAGATGGCATTCAAACCTTGCTTCACCAATGACGCGAAGGACCAGGAAAATGTCTATCGAATACCAGGATAGTAGAATATCGTAGGAGGTATTTGGGTTCTCAAATTGATTTTGGTTCAGAACATTCTCATACTTGCAGCAAGGAACCGGAACTGCATGTGCACTTGAGTGCACTA
>NW_019772268.1:0-324 GCF_002891405.2 Cryptotermes secundus | reverse complement strand
ATCTCGTGGCAGAGAATGTAACTAATAGCAACATTCAACTCCCCCCCCCAAGGCATCGATAGTAGTGCACTCTTGTAGGTAATTCTGAAATAACAGGAACTAGCAGAATCAGAAGAGTTACTTAATAAAAGGAAAGAGGATTGAGCTCATAAAGCTAGTATAATAAATATCGTGATTATGGGGAAATGCTTTTGCATTCTAATTGTTACCCAGAACAGCGAGAGTACAGTAAACTTCGATCTCAGTAATCTGGATGGCTTAAGTAATAATCGATTGTGAGTTAATTACTGGGTATATCGTAGTTAGTGTGTTTGTAATTCCTAT
>NW_019772267.1:0-418 GCF_002891405.2 Cryptotermes secundus | reverse complement strand
AATCTGTTATGTGTTTCTCTCACTCTAACATCGGTTGTGATGACAATCTCTTCACAGGCACCTCTACAGTAGTGACAAACAAATAGTAATAATTATACAATGTTTACATGATCAGTAATTATAATCACGTTTGTTATTCAGAGGCCCTTTCACTAGGTATTTTGAACGCCGTCTGCAGCCCCAGTTTCTTCAAACCATGCTGTTCGATAAACACATTCTGTTTCCTTGGTACTGGCAGGGTAACTAAACTGTGGCCAACCAGCAAGGATGCCTTACCTTATCCTGTAACCTGAGGATGGAAACAGGACACAAACACGAATACTATATACATGGCTGACTTCAAACTACAGGAAAATATATGATGAACATTATACACTCCTATGTACTATAATAACTGTCCACTTACTGCAAAATTTCA
>NW_019772266.1:0-459 GCF_002891405.2 Cryptotermes secundus | reverse complement strand
AAAGCGAGATTTCAAAGCAATTTTTATTGCTAGAGAAATTTACATTCTCCTCTATCATTAGTATCACACAATCAGACTTCTGCATCTTCAGGTAAATTCAAAGGAAATAAAAAGACTAGAATNAATTAATTTTGGTTAATAATAATGGTAATTGAAATATCAAAGTAATAACTAGCTCTGCAGTTATCACTAGAAAGTTGGCTTATAAGTGCAACAGTGAGATGAGAGTAATGGTGTTATTTAGTATCATCAATAAATGTTTTCTCAATGACATGTTTTTTCAAAAACAAGAAGAAAAAAAGATATAGGGGAAAATTCCCACTGTTAGAAAGTAAGATAAAATAATTTTTAAAACCTTTGGGATCTGCAATTCAGCATTTCCAGGAAGAATTAATATTATGATAGTACTCCTACTGAATTGGCCTGAATTTCATCTTTACCCACAAATAACATATTGTG
>NW_019772265.1:0-803 GCF_002891405.2 Cryptotermes secundus | reverse complement strand
CGTCTTCCTCTCCGTCAGAATCGTCTTCATCTGACTCAGCCTCACTGGACTCGCACTTATCTGTATCCTTCACAGAAGAACAAATTTCATGTATTCCTACAGACATTGCTAGATCTCCACTTTCTATGTAAGGACCCAAGTTATCTACAGGAATAACCATGCACCTGCGATTATCGAAAATTGGCCCAAAGGGCTCGGTAATCTTATATGCCACAAAAGTATGACGTATGTCATCTTCATCATTCATCGCGTTGAGTTCTACCGTGTATCCATATTTGCGATTCGTAAGGCCCACTTGCTGAACTATTACGTACATGACACTAATCTGTGAAATATGTTTGTAGTACAGAAATATTTCGTTATGAGCCAACACCAACAAAGCACTGTTTGTAAGAGAGTCACAGCCGAAAACACAACCACTGCTCAGAAGGTCTCCATGCTCGTCTTCAACGTGTTCCTCTAAATTACCGAGTTTACCAACCCAGGCGCAAATATCGTCAGAAACTTTAATCAAGGGGCACGTAACGGTGGAATTCATATCAATACCTTCCGTCTGCGCACGTGTCAACACTTTCTCTATTTTCACTGCCATTAACATCTGGTCTCCTCTTATGTATGGCTGCAGTCGTTCTCTCCTGATGGCTAGGCACTTGCCAGATTCGAAGGCTTTGTCAAGAGGTTCAGCAATCTCATTCACATCGAATTCAAGGATTATTTCGTCTGTGTAATCGTCTCCCAAAAAATTTACTATATACCTATATTTTTCTCTAGTAACTCCAACTTGCTGTACAATTACGTAAGTT
>NW_019772264.1:0-357 GCF_002891405.2 Cryptotermes secundus | reverse complement strand
GTGGATGATTATATATTAGTTTTCTTCTGCCAATTCAAGGATTCAGTTGTGACGCATTCCAAGAGTAATAATTGCTTCTCGGATGTCCAATATCCTGTCTTCCTGTGGAGTTACAACATGCTTGACATGGAAAAAGTTGGGAGGCATCATATCTGCTTGATTATGCCATTTCATGATATTATTGCATATCTTCCGCCATTCATTCATTCTGCTCCTACTTGTCTTCTCACACTAGTACTTTCTATTTTATCTCTCTGTCAGATATCTAACAGTGGTCACACAAACCTAATTTGAAATGCTTCTGTTTTGTTGTTATGATAATATTAAAGATCTGTTTGGTGGTTATTAATAAAAGGT
>NW_019772263.1:332-426 GCF_002891405.2 Cryptotermes secundus | reverse complement strand
AAAAAGCATGACTCTAATTGGTATCCCGTGGAAACTCTGCTGCTGACCCCATGACGTCACAACAACACTACTCTACCCTCTATATTCAGCAATT
>NW_019772263.1:0-224 GCF_002891405.2 Cryptotermes secundus | reverse complement strand
TTCTCATAAGCTAATTTTATATACAGTGCACAACTGGGACATGGGCTCTGACAGACAAAATAACATAAGCAGTGGATATACTCCACAAAATATTAAATAATGACATTAGACACACCCTGAAATCAGAAACGTTAGAAGAAAATCATGACACATTATTTGGACTTTATCCATTATATGATTTAAACACTTACTATGCTATGCAAATGAAAACCATAACCTTACAA
>NW_019772262.1:0-410 GCF_002891405.2 Cryptotermes secundus | reverse complement strand
CTTAATGATTCTATGCAAGATCCTAGATTTGTCACACCACACACTTCAAGAAGAGCATCCAGAGAAGTTATCATCTTCACTGCACAACCTCTCACATGGCTATCACCAATTGTGAATACTTTATGCTTATTACCTTTAAGATATTTTATGTGTATGGTAAGAAGAAAGACAATAAATTCTGTCATGTTACTGTACATTTTACACAGACTGGTTGCCGCAAAGAAAAAGACATTAAAAAAATGTAGAAAAGAGCACCACTTATACAACTTGCACAATACTGTATCTTGACAAACTCCACACTCTAAATACTTGGAACACATGCAGTACTCAGAAGCTGAGTTGGACTGTAAAGGGGTACATGTTTGTATTTTTCAGCATTTCTTCTGAATCTGCTGATCCTCCGAGAGAGT
>NW_019772261.1:0-415 GCF_002891405.2 Cryptotermes secundus | reverse complement strand
CATTTTCAGGTAGGAGTTCAAATTCTCGTCTGGTACTCGGTTTCTAAGTTTGTTTTTAATGTGGTTCATATTCGAAAATTTCCTCTCTAAACTTAGAGGCCCATGAGTTATTGCCCTCTAACTAAGCTACCCAATTTCAAAACTGCGTTAGGTTAACTACAAAGAAATCAGTGCAGATACAACGCCCTAGTCGCCTTCTCTCCTTCTGAATATGTCTGGATATGTCTCAGCAAGTGAAACCTGCATTTAACCGATTGTTTGTGAGAAATATGCATAGTCAGTATACAGTTCTTCAGTGATTGAAAATGCAGCAGTGTGCCTCTTTCAATGTCCTTCTGGAATGAATTCAGCCTGAGTTGAAACAGGAGATCCACCTCTAAAAGAGCAACACTACCCTTTCCTTTTTCTTCAAGTA
>NW_019772260.1:0-898 GCF_002891405.2 Cryptotermes secundus | reverse complement strand
AGTTTGTCTCCTCATGCTTCTCAAATTTCTTTATTCTCCATGAGCCGTGATGTTGTCCGCTTCATGTTGCATGAGACACATTCTTGAAGTCTGCACAATACAGCTGAGATTTCTCCTGGTATTTAACCATTATTCTTCCTTCTGTTGTTCTGCACCTCCTGTATGTCTCCAGGAATTTGATTTTGATCATATCTTTCTTCTTGTTCTTCCCTGTATACCAGATTTCATTTTGAGGCATGTCATTAAATTACAGACATAACCACAACCAGGTAAATGACAGTTTTCCTAATTGTTTTTNTGCAAATAGATTAAGGTCCTCTTTCAAACTTTAAAATGAGCCCCGTCCTCCACTCATTTCTGTCCGTGCCCCACTTACAGTGCCGGGTCCAAAACAGGTAGCATACATGGCTACAAGTAATTCTCACCTCCACCATACACAACAATGCTCTTAAACTGTCCCTGTGTACCAGCTGGTGCTTCATAACTTGAATTGTCACAATTCTTTTTCAACACTGAGCACTACAAACTTTTCCTATTCACATTTGGTGCAGGTCATCTAAACAGACTTTTGTTCTATCAAATATTTCAGTCCTGATGATTAAAGTCTGTGGCATAAAGACAGTAGCTTCAAAATTATTATGAGAACTATTATAAAAGAGCTTGGCAGCAATATGCCAGAAGGAGTTGAAGTAAGACTTCCAGAAGTACTTGGGAAATACAAGCTCAGCTTCAGATTCCATTCATTGAAATTTATATAGAAAGCACCTACAGCTCATAAGGGAAGAATTTACATTTCCTTGAGAGATCATAAACATGTTCAAATAAGTATGGAATATTCAAGCTCTGTTAACATTGTTGATTGTGTTGAGACGCTTGCAGGTCACATGGGAGAATGAAA
>NW_019772259.1:0-488 GCF_002891405.2 Cryptotermes secundus | reverse complement strand
TGGCACTTTGAAAATTAAGCAAATATTCCAGTTTACTTCATGTTGACATATTCATTTTTTTGAACTACACATTTTGAAGATTCTTTAAGAAAGTAAAATTTTGCCCAAGCATCTAGATTTCTTGTTTTTGGTGGGNGGAAATTTTGTTTTGTTCTCTTAGAGCTCAACGGTGGTGTAAGCAACGGTCCCGGTGATGATTGATGGTGGCCGTTGTTATCTTGCCCAAGTATCCATGCAATTTTAATGAGACGCTGCATGTTGGAAGTCTGTAACTGACTTGAAGCAGTATATACCATGACCTTTTCATCGGGCCCTACATCTTGGAAGTCTCAAGCCTGCTACATGAGGTTTATTAGAGAAACTTTTCTTAATATGTTTGAGTCTTAATAATTGTCAGCAATTGTAATTTGTTATTTATGACATTGGACTTTTTTAGGTGGGCATGTAGTTGAATTGTTTCTGAGGCTTGTGCGATGGATTAATTTGAT
>NW_019772258.1:0-363 GCF_002891405.2 Cryptotermes secundus | reverse complement strand
TGCTGGGATGCTTTGGTTTAGGTAATGCAAAACTGTATAGATGGATTTATAATGCCAGTGATTCTCTGTCGGTATATTTTTATGACTGTCATCATAGAAAAAATATTCCTAATAAAATAAAGTAGCTTCCCATCCCACAGCAAAGAAGTCACTCAAAAGAGAAAAAATTTGATTTTTTCTAATACAACAAGCAGAAGTCTTGCTACTGTACCTATCCACCCCAAAACCAAATTACTCCAATTTCAATTATTTGATTTTATTGAGCTGATCTGAGTTATTTTGTTTATCATCATCTTCAATTCATGTGTTTTGGATTACGTGCAATATTTGAGTTTATGGAAAATATTACATTACGTTGTCTGT
>NW_019772257.1:0-415 GCF_002891405.2 Cryptotermes secundus | reverse complement strand
AATACTGTATATTCAAGGGTGATTCAGAAAGATTCCACATTTTTTCTCTCTGCAGAAGGTAGAGGAGAGCCTGATGATGGATGAAAGCACTGAACCGCATGGATTAATACTAAACCCTGTGAGAATATATGTTGACCACTGCCAGACATTAGCTTGGACACAGTGAATAAGCTGCAGCGAAGCAAGGAAAATGGTTTGCATGAAAGAACTTTGATTCTTTTTTTTTTTTTNTGTGTGTGTGTGTTCAGAAGGTGTTAAAGGGGTTGAAATTCACACACATTTGTATGCTCGATATGGCGACTGTGCAGTACCTTGACTGTGTGTATGTGTAGAAGGACATGTTTAAGGGAAGCAGGACATGCGTCATTCGGAAGAATTGAGATTCCCGTCCACGGCAAGATGTGATGACAGTTCA
>NW_019772256.1:0-516 GCF_002891405.2 Cryptotermes secundus | reverse complement strand
GTGTTCTTGCCCTGAATCCTATTCCTCTGGCTTTTAAAAGAGAACGCTATTCTTTCATTATATTTCCAAGCATTTCCTGGTTGCTACTTAATACTGATGCCTGAATGTCAATGAAACTCTGTAAAATGAATGAACATGTGACGATAAAGTAATGCAATGTTGTAACACAACATGGAAGAGAAATTAACTTGGTTTACCTCCTCCTGTTAAGGAATTCTTGCATCCAGAGGCTGCACCACCTCAGAAGACCCCTGTACACACATGCCCAGCATGGACTATGATCTGGCCTGCAATGCAAAATGGTACAACAAATTATTGGGATGTACATGCAATACAGCACAACAAGTTTTATTTTTCTATCGTTAGTGGCAAGGATCACATCACAGGAAGTGCTGTTATCTGCTGACTGGCTGAGGGTCTGTTCTAATGAAGGTCACCAACCAAACCTCCATGTGCCTCACCTGAAAGCACGAGTACAGCCCTAATTTTGAAATATAATATTCAAACGGGAATCTT
>NW_019772255.1:0-528 GCF_002891405.2 Cryptotermes secundus | reverse complement strand
TGTAAAATCTGTTTATTTTCCCTTAGTGCTGCCATCTTTTCGGAATGATGGCGAACTTCTATTTCTGTTCCAACTGAACATTTACAGTGAGATTATGTATGTTTTCCTGTGATCCGTGGATTCAGTAGAGGAAAGAAAGATTTGAAAGTTAAGGCGAATGGTGAAAGTTTGAAATTTTTTAAATTTATAGGCAGCATGTGTAAACCGCACGGTTTCTGGATTGTAAAAGTATATGTCGTGAAACTAAGTCGTACGAACTCGAATATACAGCAGTTTCAAAGTTATTATGTATGTGCTTAATTTTGACACAACCCAACCTTACCTTACTAAAAAAGAAGAGGCCCTGAGTTCAGGGATTGTATAGCATGCACTTGCATTGGATTGTGTTCATGAGTTGTGCACAGGCTTCGAAGTTTATTAAATCATTTCGTTCTGTTTTCTGGTCCCGGAGCAACAATCTAATTTATTTGACACTTAAGGCATGGACTTGTGGTAGGTATTCAGATTTCGTGAGTTACTATTTGTCTA
>NW_019772254.1:0-407 GCF_002891405.2 Cryptotermes secundus | reverse complement strand
AATAGACCCTCTGTGAATAATATCGCAAAGCATGACACTATGGGCATCTGAAGTCGGTTTGATTTCATTGTATTTGTACTTGTATTCACTTCAGCTGGAAGAATTGGTCTTCAGTTTATATTCTGTTCCAGTCTCGTGACCTTCAAGACGACAAGCACATGTTCAGTGAGGTCATTTGTGTCTGCCTGTTTTAAAATTGTGCTTCGGTTGTGCCAGTTTTTTTTGTAATTTACCATGGCTAGGAGACAAGTGAAGGGTGCTGACATTCCTGGTTTATTGGAAGATGTTAGTGATTTTGAGTTGTCTGACAATGAAGATATCGCTTCAAACAGCAGCGGGAGTGAGATTTCTACATCAACTCAGCCGAAACGAGACGCATTTCACCTGAGCGCATCAGTGAAACAAGT
>NW_019772253.1:0-377 GCF_002891405.2 Cryptotermes secundus | reverse complement strand
TGTTTCCTCACTCATATATCTCGACTCCCAATAAAACTCAAGGATTTTCATTCGGAGAGAAACAACACAATCACCTAGATCATGAACTGAAAAACGAAACATACCTGATCCCTGATCTGTTGTCCACGGGCCTCCACCTCAGCTTCCGTAGGACCACAGACATCTTTGATCCAGTGACACAAGGCTTCCCTCTTAGTCCTCAGACCTCCATTCGACCCTCTTCTTCAACACTTCTCATTCCAGTCTCAAGCTCCAGGGAGTAGAACGTGTTCTTCCTGTTTCATGTAACCAGAGAAAACAAATTAACAAAATATTAAAGTACTTCATAGTCCTCTTGAAAATATTATCCAACTCTGACTAAAACTTTTTTATTTATC
>NW_019772252.1:0-1573 GCF_002891405.2 Cryptotermes secundus | reverse complement strand
CATTCTTGTACTGTGGGAGGAATTGGGGGAAAATATTCTAAAACTGAAGGTCTGAAATTGAAGATCTTTTGTTTTGTAATTAGGAATAAAAGTCACTTAAGCAAAAATATTTTAAAATAAAATGAAACGTAAACAGGTTTATTGTAAAATGTAATTTAGAACTTTAATTATTTTTCATATTTTGAAAATGTTTCGCTGATATCTAAGAAAGGAAATCATCTTTAATTCTTTCTTCAGATTCTGCTACTAATCTTGACAGCTGTGCATTGCCATATCCTTTACTTTCATATTAACTGGTGATAATTTATGAAGTGGCAGTGATCGGTTATTGAATGAAACACATATATATGCACAAAGGTCTGAAATAGGAAAGAGCTCAGGTACAGTCCCTGCCAAATATTTTTGTCTGACTTCAAAATAATTCAGGAAGTACAACTGAGTTCCTTTTTCTTTACTCTTCCATACAAATTTAATCACACAAAGAATTTTTAAAGAATAGAATAAAATATATAACTGAATGTCTGAGCTACAAACTTAAGGAAAAGTTTGAAGTTGTGGTACTAAATTTTCACTTCACAGTTCCGGCATATACCCTTGATCTTATTTGATGAGAATTTCGCTGAAAAGTCCGCTATGCATAATGTTCACTTTCAAAGGACTTGACAGTAATGGCTACAGGCCACATAATACAGTTAACAATTTAATATTTCAACCAACAATATATATATACATATTCAAGGCTATGCAAAACAATGGGAAGTGCATAAGACACTCATGATTAAAAATTTCAGTTGCGTTCCAGTGGCATATTTAGCTATTTCTGTTTTGAGCCTTTTGTTGATAATATACTTGCTTAAGTAGTTCAAAAGTTGTTCTACTACAGTATTAAAGGTACAGCGTGACAAAATTAGCAGCATGTATAGATTCAAATCATACTATTGATACATGGGAAAGAGGTGTTACAGCATTCCATTATCACTCAAATATAAATCATCCAGCAGAGATTTAGACTTGCCATTAAAATAAATTAAGTTGAATGCCTACAAGCACAGAAAATTTTGAAATGAAACTTGGTTCTGTAAGTGACCATGGAGAAAACACATACAAAATTACAACAAGTACAAAATACGACAAACCTGTGGCAGTAGCTGAAAGAAAAAGAACAGAAAACACAGTATCACAGTGACCAAAAAAGTAACATGCAGACCTGCCAACTTAAAAATAAAAGGTGCTGGGAGATTGAGCACTTAGAAATTTAAAAAGTGAATGGAAGGGGTGAGAGGGACTATTTTCTTGACATTAATTTCCCTTGAATATTTCTAAATGATAATTTTATTCCTGAAATATGAACTTCATAAATAAAGTGACCTGTGAAGTGCTGAGCCAAAAAAGAGGTGGATTCTGCCTCTCTTGCTGTCCGTCACTGTCTCTGCAAATTTTTAACCAGCAAACGAATACAAGCAATACAACTGAGAATAAATTACAGTTTTCTACATTTCACTGTACATATATATTGTTGACAATAATGAAAAAACAGGAGCTGTGAATATTTCACCCACACAAAACACATCAG
>NW_019772251.1:0-491 GCF_002891405.2 Cryptotermes secundus | reverse complement strand
CTGCATTCAGTACATGTGCTAGAGTGAATTTCCTTCCTGTGTATCTATCCACATGTGGCCAGCAAATTGCAGACTGCTGCACCAGTTACACCACCACTTATAAGCCACTGTGTACAGTATCTGATTTCCTTTCTGTCTTTGTATTACAGAGACCATTTGTTTTTGTTTGCACCTCTTTTTGCATGTTCTGCATTTTTTCAGGACCGGAGGCAGTAGTAGAGCAGTTCTTTTGATTTGCAGTGATCCTTGGTTTATAAATGCACTGTTTTATTATATTTTTTTGCACATATGTTGATTTTTTCAGATTGTTCCAATAGATAGGCTAATCAAGGGCAGGTTTCAAGATAACTTTGAGTTTCTGCAATGGTTCAAAAAGTTCTTTGATGCCAACTATTCGGGTGCAGATTATGATGCCTTGGCAGTTCGAGGTGGGGAACAAATGGGAAGTGGGGGTGGTCATAATGCAAAACGTGCACCATCAATTGTACCAG
>NW_019772250.1:0-383 GCF_002891405.2 Cryptotermes secundus | reverse complement strand
CTTCTTTGTAAAACAAACACACCATGGATACCTTCATTGTTTTTTGTTTTTTTTTAATTCTGCAATGTACTTTCATTGTTAGGAGGCTCATCATGAGGATGTTAGTTGGAAGTATATTTCAGAGCCACTTTTATTGTTTGTATTCTTGCACTGACTCTGTGGAAGTACCTAAGGAAGTGCTTAAATGTCCCTTGGATCCATGAATTCTGTCTTAAGCTCTAACAGTTTCCTTGCTTGTTGGTCTTGGTTACAGTTAGCGTCACTTCACAAGATAAGATGGTCCTGTCTCCATGGTGTTAACATAGTTGCTTTTCAGGGTTCCTTTTGAGTTTCTTCACTGTACAGAGAGTTTTTGGTCAGCTGTGTGTGGAATCATGTAGGCA
>NW_019772249.1:0-457 GCF_002891405.2 Cryptotermes secundus | reverse complement strand
ACAGAGTAAAAAAGTAATAATATTTGCATTTATTTATTGACCTACTGTTTGAAANGAACTGATTCATTGTTTAATATTTAAAAGTTTATGTCTCCATCTGTAGGCCCAGAGGTAATATTAGCACAATTAATTTAATATATTTTACATTTTTATGCTATATACACACCCACACTCACACAGATATGCAAACGTGTATCAATTTGACATAGTCATTGATTCCTGAAAGCTAGCATTAAAATCTTTTAAGCTCTTGTAGAAACTAGATGACTTTTTGTTGTGGGGTAGTTGAAATATTTCTGTAATAAGTTATACCATCATGTGTACTTTACTTTTGGGAAAATGCATTAGCTGATATGGCAGTGAAAATATTTAAAATTTAGCACCTATTCGCCAAGAAATATCACAGAAATTTTACTTTGCACTGTCATGCAAAGAAGCAAAACATCACCGAAATATT
>NW_019772248.1:361-452 GCF_002891405.2 Cryptotermes secundus | reverse complement strand
TCTTGAGTGACCCCGCTTTTGGCCCAATGTGTGATGGTCCAGGCAGGTTCAACACAGTGTTCGTGCCTCCATATGATGTGGAAGCCTGTGG
>NW_019772248.1:0-267 GCF_002891405.2 Cryptotermes secundus | reverse complement strand
GAACACCTTGCTGCAAGAGCTGCTGGCAGTGTGCTCAGAGGAAGAAGACGTGGAAGACCTAATGGGGAGAAACCACCACAGGTGTCTTCTATTAATGAAGGAGCATCAGTGTCTTCGTCATCATCGCAGTCCAGGAAATCACTGCAGCAAAAATCATTTAGATATTTCAGTCTGACATTAAAGTATCACACTTGGACACAAATAATTATTTCACAAAAAGACCTTGGATAAAAAATGTGCACTTTCTAAATTCGTGAAACAATGCCA
>NW_019772247.1:0-381 GCF_002891405.2 Cryptotermes secundus | reverse complement strand
CAGGAGTTGTTGCAAAACATTTTACCATTCACAACAGAAAGGAATTCTCACAAAGTCCATAAAACTTCTCCCCGGAATGTGTAAGCACATGTTACTGTAACTGTATTCCTCTGAAATTAAATCTGATAACAGTTCATCAATAATAATATAATGGGGGAAAAAAAGAGTAGTCATCATTTAATAGCTGTTTGTCTACTGTTCATATTGAAGAAAATCATGTCTTTACTTACAGATGTGTAGATGAAAAGAGGAAATTATGTTACTTTTTCAAATCAAACAGCAATTTCTGCATGGAAGTACTGCATCCTAATGTTGTTCGAGTATGCCAGTACACACGAGACAACTGGTCACAGTGAATAGATTTTGATAAATATTCATAAT
>NW_019772246.1:315-458 GCF_002891405.2 Cryptotermes secundus | reverse complement strand
GGTTGCAAGTTCAGTATGACCTTAGAAAGTTATAGAAAAAGGCACTCAAATATCACATTCCTAAGTTTTCAGCATAGAAGAAATGACAACTGTTTTCTCGATGCCCAGGTTTAGTGAGGCAATGATTCCTGTAGCAACCAAAC
>NW_019772246.1:0-230 GCF_002891405.2 Cryptotermes secundus | reverse complement strand
ACAGTGGCAGATCCACAGGTTTTTCCACCCAGTGTGACCAACATTGCAATGAGTAGTGGCAGCTTTCATGCCAGCAACATCTGTAACAAATTGCAGCAGACATCCAGCCACCACCACGGCTTCAGCATCACAGCTGCAGTCGAGTGTGCATCCTGCTGCTCCTCAAGCATCTGTCATCAGAGGCATTCTGAGGGCTCAGAAGGACATTCTGGTGATAAAAAGAAAGTTTC
>NW_019772245.1:0-508 GCF_002891405.2 Cryptotermes secundus | reverse complement strand
AATTATTTGACCAGTTGAGTAAACTGTCACTTTCTTGTGAAGCGTTGTTCTCCATGGGGTTGTTTGGTTTGATTTTCTTGTTGTCTCTTAGTGTCACTGTAGATTGATTGTCTAGTAGCCTCATATGTGCTTGCTTTAAGTGCTTGAGAGAAACTGTAGCACTAGTTGACTGCCATTCAGACTGCAGGATCATAAATGGAGCTAGTTCTTGCACAGTAACAAATCATCATTATTTATATCTGTGTTGTGAGGAGAATGTAATGTGTATTATGTTTCGAATGCATGTTTCCTCCATGTTTACATATTCAATTTCTGTACATTTGTGTCTCTTAGAATGATGGAAGATTTCTCAAATGAAGAAATGCCTCGGAATCAGCCTTCTGTGAGGCATTGGCTGCGATACATTGAACACAAGAAGGAGAGTCCTGAACACACTGTTAATGTTATCTTTGAAAGAGCCCTGAAGGAGTTACCAGGAAGGTATGAGTGTTAAATAAACACAGGGAAT
>NW_019772244.1:0-763 GCF_002891405.2 Cryptotermes secundus | reverse complement strand
TTAGGTACTCTAAAATTGCACAACAATTTACCACCGCTGGAAACTTAAATTGTTGATGTGAAACTGTGTCACTTTTTTAATGCCTTTTATAGTGAGAAACAATTTTCCAGTTTGATGAAGGAGATGCATCACTGCTTGCATTAGTCACTGAATTTATCTTTTTAACAAGTGTATAATTAATATTGTCTACATTAAGGGATAATTGTACTTGATCTTCTTCTAAAATTTTCACTATTTCCACAACCGATTTCAATTCACTAACAACACTCTGAAATTTGTCTTTAATTTTAGACAGAACAAGCATGGTGAATTAACATTTTCCTTAAAATTTTCCGTATTTCTTACAGCGTCCTTGCACTAAATACTATCAGGGTCAGCCATGTTAGCTATAAAACTCATTTCTCCACGAGTGAGCATGTGAACAAGAAGAATAAGTTTCATAAATCATTTTTATTAAATGTGATCTGAATGGATTCCGAAATATTTTATTTATATATCTGCTACCATCAAAAATATTTTAGCGGTCTTTAGGTTATTTCAAATGCGAAAAATAGTAGATAAAAATTTTGAAAGTACTACGCTCCTAAAACATAAGTTAATTTCATCAAAGAATATAATTTATTTAGAAAGAACTACATACCTGATTCTTCAGCATGTTGCTCGTTTTGATAGAAACTCACTTCACGGGAATCTGATTATAGCAGGAAATGGTGCGTACAACCAACCTTTCAGAGTCACAGTAAACGTCCGAATGTGTGTAACG
>NW_019772243.1:0-449 GCF_002891405.2 Cryptotermes secundus | reverse complement strand
TGTGTGATCAACTTGAAATACCACCCAATATAATTAATTTAATTATTTCAATTATTCCCATACATTATAACCGTGCAATTCCGAACGTATAGGAGGGTGTAGCGGAGATGGAACTATTGTAACCAAGCCTAGGAACATGAAAGTCAGGCTGGAGGAGGCCGGTGTCACACCTGCGAGAACTTGCATTCTGGTGAGGACTAGGACGACTATGAAGAGTGAATTAAATGCGAAAATGCGTGACTTCAGATGCGATCAATTTATTTTGCAATAGAGTCCGATGCTTGTAGAAAATATAAGTCAGTTATACAGCACCGAATAAAAAATGATAGTGGCTTAACCCCTCACGCTTCAGAGAGAGACGTCTTCATCACAACTGCCTTTTCTCACCACTTTGAAAACTGCAAGAAGAAGAAAAGGCACACATCAGAACAACACAGAGATGAAAAAAA
>NW_019772242.1:0-445 GCF_002891405.2 Cryptotermes secundus | reverse complement strand
GTCCGGTTCAAAGAGGCTGTCTGTACTGTCGGTGTTGCTCTCAGACCTTTTGTTCGGGTAGCCGATTTTTTCCTTTTTCCTGTCATCGCAGGTCTAGGAACTGGGCGATCAGGTACGCTGCTGCAGCTTTCAGAACGATTATGACGTATCTTTCTGCGATTCAGGTCTCGTTCAAAGAGGCTGTCTGAACTGTCGTTGTTGCTCTCAGAGCCTAGTGTTCGGGTAGCCGATTTCTTCCTTTTTCTGTCATCGCAGGTCTAGGAACTGGGCGATCAGTATCGTTGCTGCTGCTTTCAGAACGATTATGACGTATCATTTTGCGCTTCCGCTCTCGTTGAAAGAGGCTGTCTGTACTGTCGCTATTGCTCTCAGAGCCTTCTGTTCGGAGAGCCGATTTCTACTTTTTTCCTGTCATCGCAGGTCTAGGAACTGGGCGATCAGTATC
>NW_019772241.1:472-926 GCF_002891405.2 Cryptotermes secundus | reverse complement strand
GCAAGGAGGGAGAACACGAAGTTAGGACACGGAAAAAGAATTTCATTATACCACGTTTCTAGTGCTAAGCATCAGGACGGGATTTCTTGCACTTGATAGGGTAACAAAATCATGAAAATAAAAGAGAACCAACAACTGGTATATGAATATCAAATAATATTTACTGCCATGTAGCTGGACTTACAAAATATGGAATGTTCTTTCAGTGTTAAAACAAACAATACAAGTTAAATAATAAAACACTACATTTGATAAACCAACAGTAACAGTAGCCATGATTTCATTTTAGTTGATTCATTACTTTCATGTTAAAGCAAGAAATGTTGATGTGTTTGTTGAGTTAGTGCCTTAACTGAGGTGTCACACACTAACAGTGTGGTTCAGGCATATAAATACTGAAACAATCTGGACACATATTTCATTACCCCATATTTCCCTTTCACAAAACTTCATC
>NW_019772241.1:0-335 GCF_002891405.2 Cryptotermes secundus | reverse complement strand
TATACTTATCTGAACTGCGAGGAGCCTTGGCAACCCAACATAACGACAATGATAGATGTTTGACTAGAAATGCTCCTTCAAGAACTGAATTGAGGATTTCTTAGGTAGATGTTTACTTTCAGCATACATAGCTCTGCATCTCAGAAAAATTAAATTCAGTTGCTTGTATTATACCAAAGAGCTACAGAATCTCAAAACAGTGAAAGGTTACTATAGATGTTCAGCCACAATTTATTGCTGAGTTTGTGGTTTACATCGAATCACTGTGGTAAATCAAAAGTTTTTAAATTTCTAGGTTATTTACATAATAAATTGAAATTCAACTATGTTTTTGT
>NW_019772240.1:0-827 GCF_002891405.2 Cryptotermes secundus | reverse complement strand
AGAGAAAACGAACATTTCTTGGCTGAGGATAATTAAACAACACACATTTGAGAGACCAGGTAATTATTAACGGCGAACTGGTTTAAAAGAAGAGCGTTGTACACCTTGAACGAAAGCAGGACTCCAGAGATCTGTTAGAAGTTGATGAATGCAATACTACTCAGCAGATATGAAGCAAGAAGTGCACATCACATAAATTAATGTGATGAATGACAGAAGTGAATGTCATCACCAACCTCCGAATAATAAACAGGGATAAAAGTAGACTGCACTATACCACCCACAGCGAGGACGTATAAACGATTCAATATTCAGGAGCCGCACTCTTATGAAATGAACTTAAATAAAGTCTGGAGAAAAGTGAAGATATGCAATAGATTGTAATCCTGGCACACTTGTTTTACATTTAAAAGGGACCTGAATGATAGGAGATACATGACAGAATAGAATTTAACAGTCCCCCATGAGGAACATATGACAGAAGCAATCTGTACTGGTAACAACTGATAAAGAAAAAAGGCGAAATAGTACACCCCAATAAACTGAACTGAAGAGCTGAAGACAAGAATCAAAATTTTGGTGAATTATTTAATGAAAAAATGACAACTGTCATATGAGGACATGCTGCAACATGGAACTTTGTATGTATGTATGTTTGTTTGTTTCTCAGAACACACACTATAGTGTCAGTGGCTAAGTAAGTCAGTCTGTCAACTGTCTATCCTGATATATCATCACACCACTTGTCAGCTCAGTTTCAACTGTTTCACCTTTTAATTGTTCAGTTTCACAGCACCTCTGTCTTCTTTCTTGCCGAGACATTACAC
>NW_019772239.1:240-462 GCF_002891405.2 Cryptotermes secundus | reverse complement strand
AAGACTAATAAGGCTAAGTACATGTGCTTGTATTGTAAGAAAGGTTTGGCAGTGCCTGTGTTAATGGTTCTGAAAGTTGAACACTGAATACAGTTGGTAGAAGGTGGGTTGAAACAGTCAAGTTTTTGTGAGTAAGTGGACATAAACACAGTAGTATGGTAGGCACCCAGTTGGGAAATTTCAATTTAGAAGAAAGAATGCAAAGACTAATGGTGTGAACAC
>NW_019772239.1:0-173 GCF_002891405.2 Cryptotermes secundus | reverse complement strand
GGTGCAGTATGGTGTGGAGTGGATTGGAGTGGGGGTATCGAGGTTGGAAGCCGCGCCGCTTGCGGCGACATATGAAGCTAATTTGTTTATTGAAAGGCAGCCATTTTCTGAGTTGGGTGGCCTAAGGTGAAGAAAAGATTCGTGAGGATTTTGTTGAAATGTAAGTGGTAATA
>NW_019772238.1:0-1435 GCF_002891405.2 Cryptotermes secundus | reverse complement strand
AACAAAGGAACACTATGAATCCTGCACTAGTCAGTATAGA
This sequence comes from Cryptotermes secundus, assembly GCF_002891405.2. Taxonomy (NCBI): domain Eukaryota; kingdom Metazoa; phylum Arthropoda; class Insecta; order Blattodea; family Kalotermitidae; genus Cryptotermes; species Cryptotermes secundus. The sequence continues at coordinate 1,395 of NW_019772238.1, read as the reverse complement.
TAGAATAATAATTTGATTCAACTTTTGATTTTCTTTAAAGAAATGTTATCATAACATTATATGATTTTGGGCAAATCACATTTATCAAATTCTATAAATTCTATCAGATCTTATTAGGAAACAATCTAAACATTCCAGAGTGTTTAAAATGGACAGGTTCACACCAATAACCCTACTGTCTTCTTTCTTAGCAGGGCTTCATAAAGAAATGAATTTTTTTTCTGCATCAAGAGTATAAGTCGGTGCCTTGGTATCTCCCTGTATTGATAATCATTCTAAAGTTCTGATGTACAATGACAAGACACAGCACTAATCACAGCCACTCTATCAAGTGTGGAAAACAGGAATTCAAACCTGAGTTTAACTTAAAATGTTTGGTTACTGTTTGTTTCTAAACCGATGACCTATGTTATAACTTTCTTCTTATGCAAGTTATCAAGCACTTCCAAACACAGTTTAAACAGATTAAACACAGGAGGAGGGAAACTGATAACAAACCAAATCATCATGAAATTATTCACAGGTCTGCTTGGTTTTCTAATTACAATCAGTGAACATTTCTTTAACCTGCTTAAAGCAAGATCACAATTATTCACACTGCATAAAACACTGAACCACATAGGCAAACTTTTCCTAATCAAGGTTCTGTTTGTAAATAAGAGAAAACTAAACACCATCATATATTTTACAGGAGACTGTATATCTACCTATCTTGTGTATCTGCATTAGTATTTTCAGAAAGCTTCATTACTGTAGTTCTTGATATGGTTTATAAGTTCACAAACCTGAAAGAACAATTTTAATTTCATTTCAAGCACATCTTACTTATTTTGGTGTTTTTATGCATGACAAATTTATTGAATCCTATGTGTTTTTATCTTCGGCACTCACGTTGTCACCTTTAAACAAAAGCACATCTGTAACCATTTCATAACCTCTTGACCATTCTATATACAAACATTTTTTAGTTTTCTCTTATTACTGATAATATATATTTCTTTATACTTCCTCTTCTTGAGGGGTACTTTTTGTTTTTTCTCAGACAAATTGATTTCCTACGTAAGCAGCGACTGGCCCATAGGCATAAAGCGGCCAGACGCTGGGCAGCCTATTCAGAACTGGAATCCTCCCATAGGAACACTCAGGTCTGCACTGAACTGGCATTGCTGATCTACTGATGGAGCCACATGAGAATCTTCCTCCTCAAAATAATGCCCAATGATGTCAAATGCTTTCTGATATATTTCCATATTCTCATGAGACTGCAGGAATTCTATCTTGTCCACACCTGAAATATTATTACTGTAGTTACATCATATAGTTAAGAATATGGAAATAGAAAATGTGAACAGTATAAACTTTTTGGGTGTGGAAATAGACAGCACCTTGAGTTGG
>NW_019772237.1:0-1372 GCF_002891405.2 Cryptotermes secundus | reverse complement strand
AATGCTACATAAGGGCTCAGGGGTCATTTCATGTGAAATCAGTAGGCATGTTACAAAATCTTGACGCTTTTCCTCTATGAAATATTGCAAATCATAAATGCGGAATCATCCCTGTGAATCATGGATTGAAGAATGAACTGCATGTTATTCATCAGACTCAATGTGCAAAGATTGGTATCCTACAGAAAGTAGTGATATATTTCTTGCTTTTGCACTCATTATTCTGCAACAACTAGTGGGGAAGCCAGTACTCAAGTGGTATAGTATCTCAATGGAGTTTTGTCTAAGCCTTTCTCTCCATAAGTGATATTATACTGCTGGCTTGTACTTCTAAAGTGGTTTCTGCACACCTGTGACACAGTCATACTTCAAGATCATACGCTACACAAGTTCTGGGTAAAAATCTGTCTGCTTTTTTAAATCAAAGACAGGGTACATAAGCATTAATATTCGTTGACACCATAATGGATCAGGGGTACAATGAAATGCGTACTTTGTCAAAAATAGTCCTATCTCTGATTAATGATCTGTTGCAGAATGGGTAATGTCAGACAACTGACAGTAATTATTCTTCTCCCAAAGCGCCAGACACCGTCAAAAGAAATAAAACTGCAAGCCAGGGCACAGTGCCTCTGAACAGTGTTGAAGTTCGAAACTATATATAGAGGAAAATACTTACGGGGGAATGGGATAGGAGGACAAAAATATGTCAATTTTTTATAGTAAGCGATTCAGAAACTGTGGAAGCCAAGGTATGGAAGGAAGTGAAAAGAAGACTGTTAGCTCTTGTGGAGTACAGTGGCACAATAGGAGTTAGAGACTGTCCTAATTTAACTAGCATTCTATTAATCAAGAAGGGGATAGAACATTACTAACAAAAGATATATTTTCACAACTTCGATAAAATAATTTGGATTCCGGACTTCAGAATTATACGAATGCTCAACCGAATATTAACCTGGAAGTCATGATTTAATTGGCAGAACTTATGATTCAGAAACGCCAGGCGAGGAATGAATTTACAGTGGCAGTATGTCAAACCACATTCAGAGACTGATACTCTCCCGAGTTAATTACAAAGACAGAAGAGAAGGAATGGCGGCTAAAATTTTGAAAACGAAGAGGTCAAACTCCATTAGCCCAGGATAGATTTTTATAGGCAGACTTTTATGCTCGAACTGCGAATATTAAGACAGCATATCGCTGGGATAAAGTTGAAGGTGAATCAGAAGGAAATTCACGTGTGTATCTTATAAAGGAGATCAGAAGTTGAAGTTCCCAGAAAAATAGTGTGAAAGAGATTTTAGACATTGAATCTTTTCCTACATTCAACAGATTTCTTTGTGTGGTTATACCAATTTTTATCCCAATC
>NW_019772236.1:0-427 GCF_002891405.2 Cryptotermes secundus | reverse complement strand
CTCAGAACCTGATGTTTCGCATTCGTCAGTCATACGATCAGACGTAGTGTTATCTTATAGAAAATGTTTAAGAAACGGGTGAACGACACCTGGGAAAGTCTCTGAAAGGGGATGTAGATGGCCTGTAAGGAACTGTTGACTTTAAGGATTTTTGAGGGATCAGCATTTTTCGCGTCACGATAATATACGACAATATTTGGAACTCGGATTTGAGCACTTGGTCTCGAGAATTCGTTTGGGGCGGATGATCTGCCAGTAGAGTAAGGATGGTGTCACAACCTTCACCATATTCTGTGACTCTTCAGGTTGTGTGTGTAACTTGTCTGTGTGCGGATCACTGAGTATAAATCCGGTACATTGCTTGTCAGAATATTTTTTTTTCCACTGATTTGTAGAATCACTATGCTGATCTGAGATGTTGAGTGGT
>NW_019772235.1:0-508 GCF_002891405.2 Cryptotermes secundus | reverse complement strand
TATTGGATGTAATGCTTGTTAAAAATGGAGAAGCCTGTAAACGCCATTTGCGTTAATATTTGACAGTTGTTTATTATTCTAGTGGTGTGTATAGAATGCAATATTGTAGCCCTGTTTCATGTTAGAGGAAGTGATTCTTGAAAGAAATATGCTGTGTGTGTGTTTGTGGTATTTATGAGCATTTTTGGCAATTGGTCGAATTGTTTGATGTNGTCGTGTGTTTGCTTAGTATTTGTCAGGTTGTGGACAAGAATGCACTTCTGGTGGAGTTGGAGTGGAGGGTGGCAGACTGCATGCCAAGTACTAGCTGAATGGATCTAGTTTCAGGTTAAGAAATGTGAAAAACCTATTTTATTGTTATTAACCACATGCCTTTTCCTTGTTACTAAGGAGGATTAGGGAGAGTTAGCAGTAGAAATTGCGCTAAGTGACACAATGTACGAGCTGCCTAAGGACCAAACTAAAATGTTCCAGGAAGCTGTTGCTAAAGAATGTCCACTGCCAAATG
>NW_019772234.1:0-457 GCF_002891405.2 Cryptotermes secundus | reverse complement strand
AATCACAGAAAATGTAGATTCAATGAACATAAAATCCTGGCTTCATTATATTATTTATCAAGAACATGGAAATCTCTGACATCACTACCATTTCAATCTGTTGCATTTCACAACTTGTTTATAAATCTGTACTATATTTAAAAGTTCAAAAAAATGTTCAATCTTTGTGGATTTTTATTCACCCTTTTGCTTCTCTTTGTGCTCATTGATGATTTAAATCTCTAGTTTAGAATCTATGATGTATATAATATACCTGTGTATTGTTCTGCTGTCTGTTGGTCCTTTTTTGCTGGTATGAACACATCTTTGTATCCTTTACAAGTATTGATAACAGAGTCCAGTAAACCACTCACACTAGTTACAGAACTGTCCAGGTCATTGTACATAGATTTGATTGGCATATGCATCATTACCCACACTTTCATGCATGCTGGAGGTCTAGCTGTAGTGACCCAAC
>NW_019772233.1:0-1006 GCF_002891405.2 Cryptotermes secundus | reverse complement strand
CTGAACACGCCTGTTAAAATGTTCACTGTATATTTTGGATCATTGTTGTGCTCATGAGAAGGAAACCTGTTTGTGGCATGGCACTGCTTAAAAATAAGCTGACAGTTGCACTCCGTATAGCCGCATCAGCAGATTCTGTCAGGGATCTGAGAGACTGTCCACTGAAGAATTATTTGGATGAAATACAATTAAAAGACTTACCTACTTGTGGAACAAGTTTGATCCAGCGAAACCAGAGAAACCTGAATTTTCTTATCAGTTGTGCTGAGAGATTGCTCTGCCTCATGTCTCGCTGTAAACTCAAGAATTGAAATGCGTGTAGTAATGTACAAAACTGTAGTTCGCATGATTTTAATTGGGTCGTACCTGAAAACTTAGAGGTATATTTCTTTTTTCAAGGTTTTTTTAAATTGTTATATATTAAATAATCTGTATTTTTCAGTCTAAACTTTGAGAAAATTAATGAAATAGTAAAGTCTATACACATTTCTGGCTGTTATCATTTAATACTATGATTTCTAATCGAATACTGCAGTAATGTGTAGAACACTTTCAAAGTGTGTATTCATTTAATCATTCATATTAATTATTCCATTTGACTTATGCAGCTGTTAAATCATCCTTACGTAAAGTAAGAAACCAAGAATAATATTTTTAGTACGGCAATGAAGGGTTACGAGAGAGGCACAAAATCACAACGAAACATCTGTATGACTACAGCTAAATACAGCCCTTCCTCACCTTGAAATATTTGTTCAGAGATGTGCCAGCTGTGATCAGGCCTTGGAACATACCGGCGAACATGGATAGGATTGTGCTGAGCACAAGGACACGCATGCAGTAACACGGAATCTGCCAGGAGTGCACATAGGGTGGGAAGAATTTCAGTAGGAACACCCAGGATCCCATGATGCAAATGATAATGATGCGGCAAATCGAAGATCTCTTGAGTTTTAGAATAAAATGTTCCTCAGTTACCACTACGAACATCATCTGAAAGATACCA
>NW_019772232.1:0-386 GCF_002891405.2 Cryptotermes secundus | reverse complement strand
TTCTTAAACAATGCAGTAAACTTTCTGTTCCAAAATTAGACACTATTGGTAATAATGAATATTAATAATATGACACTTACCCAGGACTTCTTTTCCTTTATTATCTGAACACCTGTCAGCTCCAAATAATTCGATGATTTCCTGCCATTCTCTTTTCTTTATATTGAGGTCACTGTAGGATTTCCGTGACATATCATAATTGCCGGCCGTTTTTCAATTTCTTCGATGAACTTTATGTTGTCAATATCCATGATGAGATCGTTCTCACAACTGAATAGCAAGAATGTTTACAGCTTGGCGGGTATTTAAGGCTGGCCGCGCAGCTGGCAGTAGTGAGTGCACGGTTGCCCATTTGCCACAATAGGAATAGCTGGCCGCCGCGACTG
>NW_019772231.1:381-448 GCF_002891405.2 Cryptotermes secundus | reverse complement strand
TTCACACTGCTCTCAGTCTCACACTTTGTGGAATCTGAAAGAACTACTTTGCATTATGAACACACAA
>NW_019772231.1:0-228 GCF_002891405.2 Cryptotermes secundus | reverse complement strand
AGAATACAAGTTTCTAGTGATGAACATACACTCAGTTTCATTTGCCATTGGTTGCAGGGAAATGTATGGAGCACATTACCTGCGGATAGCTCGAGAAATTGAGTCCTATGAAGCCTCCTCCATTCCTGCAGAATTGCCTGTGGCCGAGGAAAGACCACCAGGGGTATTGGCGGAAGCAGGAACTGAGCGGCTGCCATCCTACAAGTAAGTCATCATAACATCTTGCAT
>NW_019772230.1:0-573 GCF_002891405.2 Cryptotermes secundus | reverse complement strand
ATGTTCCCAATCTCGTGTATTCATCTGTATGGATTCTTAACATCTAAGAAAAGATGTGAATGACATGAAAATTATTTATGATAGGTTGGTACGCGCAATTTCTTGCATAGGCAGAAGTGTCTGATTATGATATTTTCAGAATGAAAAGAATGCAAGACACATGCCAGTAAATAAGATAAATTATGAGATGAACACATCAATGATAGATTATTATTTAAAGATGGTTTGTTTGTTTCTTTGGTTATTTGATGATGCTGATCAGTATATAGAAACTATGTACTTCTGAATGTAGGAGGGGTGGTACAATGATACACTGATTTATATGACTGAATAACTCAATAAAATGATCTCCTACATGATACACCAACACAATTCACAGTAACTTTGATGCACTGAAACAGTCAACTTACGTGGTCTATGTTTTTGTTGTTGAATAGGAACAGGTCCTTTCACTGCATTATCTCCATGGAAGTGTCCTCGTGAGTTTGTTGCATGTTTAGTCTCATGAGGTAAATCCCGGTCCCTGTGTGCACCAAACTGTTTTCTCAGACCTCGTCTGCCTACTCTGCCAGT
>NW_019772229.1:0-1368 GCF_002891405.2 Cryptotermes secundus | reverse complement strand
AGCCGCCTGACATTTCATGTAATACATGGTTTGGCTGGCAGCGGGACACAGAGTTCTCATCTTAAATTCCGGCAGATGGTTTTTTTCGTAAAATCATGGAAACTTTTACTTGTTTGTTGATGCGTGCAATGTGCACCTATTTCGCATATGACCCATGTATCCATAAAATCAAATCGCAGAACTGCTGCCATCTAGTGGCTAATGTAAATGATTGGATAAACTGATTTAATAGATTATAGATGGCGAGATGGTCTGTAAACGCAGTTCTCTTGCTCTTAATAATCCGTGCGCTCCGTGCTCAAGGCCCTCAAGGCCGCTATTTTGACTTCTGACGGAAGATAGAATGGGTCGTGGGTTCGAAGGTTTTGCGATTTCTTGTGCTTCTGTTAGTTGAAAAGTGAAAAACTAAAAAATTATGTGGTCTTAAGTATAAGTAGAAACATATAATATAGTGTTTGACACGTGTTTTTGCAGGTAAGGTAGATCTGTCATGTGTTCTAACAATTTGTAATGTAATTTGTAGTAGTGGCTAATGTAAATGATCGGAGAAACTGATTTAATAGATTATAGATGGCGAGATGGTCTGTAAACGCAGTTCTCTTGCTCTTAATAATCCGTGCGCTCCGTGCTCAAGGCCCACAAGGCCGCCATTTTGACTTCTGACGGAAGATAGGATGGGTCGTGGGTTCGAAGATTTTGCGATTTCTTGTGCTTCTATTAGTTGAAAAGTGAAAAACTAAAAAATTATGTGGTCTTAAGTATAAGTAGAAACATATAATATAGTGTTTGACACGTGTTTTTGCAGGTAAGGTAGATCTGTCATGTGTTCCAACAATTTGTACGCCCACGTGCTTCAGTAGCAAGGATTGAAAATGCATGAGTTTGTACAGCAATAGCACTGCGTAACGTGAAAGTATTGCGTATAGAATGCTGTGTATTTTTATCCCTTATTCAAAGAACACGGAAGTTCGGTTCAAGCCTAACGAACACAGTGGTGGCGACATGAGTAGTGTATAGTGTTGTGGGGTCAGTTTTAGTGAAAAGTTGGCATAAATCTAGGTATCATTAGCTCTGTAAAATTCCCAAATCCTAACTACCATACACTGTTAGGCATGCTTTTTAGATGGTGAGGTGAGTAAGAATCAAAATGTTGGCCCCTCTTTCCAAAGTCAGTTCTTCTCGGATAGGTCAGTCCCACCCATCTTTGCCTTATCTGAACTTCTTTCTATCTTTCTAGTAAAAGAAACTCAGAATATGTAAGCATCAGTGAGAGTGAGGGAGGGAACATGTGGTGAAAAAAGAGTGGTTGAAAGGAAAGAGATGAGCAAGGTTTTGTTAGTTTGTAATCTGACTTCACAGAGTGAATTT
>NW_019772228.1:720-1027 GCF_002891405.2 Cryptotermes secundus | reverse complement strand
GGAGGGAACTTCACTGACAGGTCGCAACTCTGCGAGAAACAACTGGCAGAATGAAGTGTACACAAAATGTAGTTAGGATAGGAGGGGAGAGAACTTCACTGACATTGCTCAACTCTGCGAGAAAAAAGTGGGAGAATGAAGTGTACACAAAATGTTGAAATTAGGATAGGAGGGGGAGAGAACTTCACTGACATTGCTCAACTCTGCGAGAAGCAACTGGGAGAATGAAGTGTACACAAAATGTCGAAGTCAGGATAGGAGGGGGACAGAACTTCAGTGACATTGAGCAACTCTGCGCAACTGGGAG
>NW_019772228.1:0-706 GCF_002891405.2 Cryptotermes secundus | reverse complement strand
GAAGTTAGGATAGGAGGGGGAGAGAACTTCAGTGACATTGAGCAACTCTGCGAGAAGCAACTGGGAGAATGAAGTGTACACAAAATGTGGCTGTTAGGATAGGAGGGAGAGAGAACTTCAGTGACATTGCACAAATCTGCTAGAAGCAAGTGGGAGAATGAAGTGTACACGAAATGCGGAAGTCAGGATAGGAGTGGGAGAGAAATTCAGTGAAATTGCGCAACTCTGCGAGAAGCAACTGGGAGAATGAAGTGTACACAAAATGTGGATGTTAGGATAGGAGGGAGAGAGAACTTCTGTGACATTGCGCATGTCTGCGAGAAATAACTGGGAGAATGAAGAGTACACGAAATGCGGAATTTAGGATAAGAGGGGGAGAGAAATTAGTGAAATTGCGCAACTCTGCGAGAAGCAACTGGAAGAATGAAGTATACACAAAATGTGTATGTTAGGATATTAGGGGGAGGGAACTTAACTGACAGGTCCCAACTCTGCGAGAAGCAACTGGGAGAATGAAGTGTACACAAAATGTGAAAGATAGGATAGGAGGGGGAGAGAACTTCAGTGAAATTGCGCAACTCTGCGAGAAGCAACTGGAAGAATGAAGTATACACAAAATGTGTATGTTAGGATATTAGGGGGAGGGAACTTAACTGACAGGTCCCAACTCTGCGAGAAGCAACTGGGAGAATGAAGTGTACACAAA
>NW_019772227.1:0-422 GCF_002891405.2 Cryptotermes secundus | reverse complement strand
CTCCTTTTCCCATCCCAACAGGTGTAAACCTGATAATGGAAATCAAATGTTCTCTAGAACTACAACAAAACACGAAACCTATCTTACAGTTTTGAGCTGTATTCAAAACTCCAGTCTCCTGCTACCCGACAGTGCTCACTACTTCCCTTCACAGCAGTAGTTAAGCTAAAGCAACTTCTTCCAGCAGCCAGGAGAAGGAATTCCAGTAGTTCTGATGCCATTCACAGAGCACAACTTACTGATAATGTTCAGTGCAGTATGAACACACCACACTTTTGAAGCTTTAACACAAGGTTGGAAAAAATTATTTCTTAACACGCAACAGTCTTGCACGTTATAAAACAAATCTGATCTGACTGCACCCTGTAGCTTCAGTAAGATCTGCAGGAAAAAGGAAACCAATATCTCCAGCCCCTCTCCCT
>NW_019772226.1:0-399 GCF_002891405.2 Cryptotermes secundus | reverse complement strand
ATTGAAACTCCTTGTACTCAGGCATGGGTGTTTCTATGATTATCTGGGAAGGGGGGTTGGCATAAAAGTTGTGATTTGAGAGATTTAAGACTAGTTTTCTTAAGGCAGTTGAATACTTTTGTATTCAGGATACAATTACAATTTTTGGTATGTTTCCTTGTGAAAATTTTGATTATTTTTCTTCCAGAAATTTTTTTTTTGGGGGGGGGAGGTAGAGCTTTACCTGTCCCTTCTCTCGTCCAGTGCCCATATGTTAGGTCTTCATAGTTGTGTCTTGACAAGAGAAAATTGGCAGGCAGCTACTTCAGATTTACTCAACAGAATATAGTTACTGGTTTGGTATGAAGCAACTTGTTCTGTGGATGCCAACTGACGTGTGCATGAAGACCCCTATCGGCA
>NW_019772225.1:0-761 GCF_002891405.2 Cryptotermes secundus | reverse complement strand
TAAAGTCATTTATTGGTTAGTGGTTCCATAAATTCAAGCACACTGGATTATTCACTGATCATTATTAAATGCACACACATACATTCACACAAAGACAGAATAAACACTGTATATTTTGTACATTACATCCTACGCACAATTAGAATTTCCAGGGTATTCCCTCTCTGATAATGCATTTTGTATTTATCAAATTAAATAATACTGAGGAATGAAATGCCATGCATCATAAAATTTTATTGTCTGAAGCAGTATAAAAATATTATTGAACTGAAAGCTGGAGTTCATTACCATTCCGTGCTCTCCAACTTGGTCATAGCCAGCTTCATGGTCTTGCGTATGTCAGATAACACGCCATTCTTAACACCTGCAGAATGTTTCACTGATAATGATGACCTAATGAAAGAAATATAATAATTATGTGAGCAGAATTCTGTTGTAATTTTCACAACACACTAAGTCAAAGGAATTCCGTGTAAGACCAAGTAGTATTTTCATCATCAAAGGATGTGATTTTGAATAGAATGTAGATGTGTATCCAGATATATAACTTCATGACTACGCATATTTCACAGATCTGTTTATTACCTGATGAAATCATAAATGTTTTCAAATCAATGAAATTTGATAATCCCAAAATGGATTAAGTATAATACTATGAATGTAATGAACACGTTTAGATGACACAGATGTCTTCAACAGAAATAAATTGCAATGGTTGTATTAATGATTTTGACAACACCCATGTTGGCAAAGACATGCAC
>NW_019772224.1:0-1563 GCF_002891405.2 Cryptotermes secundus | reverse complement strand
TCCAAGGCAAAAGGACCACCGGAACGACAAGTTCCTCCGCAACAGCAACTTGTCCCTGCACCAATGAACAACAGCACACAACGACCACGTATTGTACATTCAAGGCAATGCAAAGTACGTGCGAGAATTGTAAGCCTACAGCTAATGGAAGGCCCACCAAGAGGAAGAGAAGTGCCTCTGAAGACGTAAGGCCTTCTAAGATTAGTAGAATTTCTTCCAAGACAGAGAATGGTCTCTCCAATGGGGAAGGGTTTAACACAAGAAACGAAATTTTCTCCGTGAAGGGAAGTCAATGTATGATGAAGAGGAATGCCGCTGAGAATAAAAGTACCACAGCGATTAAGAGAGTTTCCTTTAAGAGTGTTAATGATCCCTCCAAGAAGGAAGGATCCAACATAAAAGACGAAAATTTCTCCAAGGAGGGAAGGCCCACCAGGACTATGGGGAATGCCTGTGAGAACAAACGGACCACAACAATTAGGAGAATTTCCTCTAAGAGAGTTAATGGTCCTTCAGGGGGTGAAGTATCGAACATAAGAGATGGAATATCCTACGAGAAGGAATTTCCCATCGGGATGAAGAGTAGTGCCTCTGAGTACGAAAAGCCCCCAGAGATTAGGACAATACTTTCCAAGACGGTGAATGGTCCCACCAATGATGAACGGTCCAACATAAGAGATGGAATATCCTACGAGAAGGAATTTCCCATCGGGATGAAGAGTAGTGCCTCTGAGTACGAAAAGCCCCCAGAGATTAGGACAATACTTTCCAAGACGGTGAATGGTCCCACCAATGATGAACGGTCCAACATAAGAGATGGAAGTTTTTTCGAGACCGGAAATCCANGAAGAGTAGTCTCTCTGAGAACGAAAGGCCCCCTGAGATTAGGGCAATGCCTTCCAGTGCGGTGAATCGGTCCTCCAGGGAGAAAGGGCCCAACATATTTGGTGGAAATTCTTCCAAAATTAGAAGGCCCACCCAGACGAAGAGGAGTTCCTCTGAGCATGTACTGCCCACTAAGAAGAGGAGAATTTCCTCCAAGATTGTAGAATGTACCTCCGAGGGAGAAGGATCCAAAATAAGAGATATACGTTCATCTGAGAAGGAAAGGTCGACCAGGTATAAGATTGCCTCTGAGGACGAAAGGCCCACTGAAGTTATGATAATTCCTTCGACGACGTTGGGTGGTCTCATCGAGGAGGAAGGATCCAAAAATAGAGAAGGAAGTTTCTCCGAAAATAGGGGGCTCACCAGGATGAATACTGGTGCCACTGAGACCAAGATGACCACGAAGTTTAGGAGAGTTTCCTTTATGACGAAGAAAGATCCTTCCGAGGGCGAAGTATCCAGTAAAAGAGATGGAACATCATCCGAGAAGGAAATGCCCAACAGGATCGAGATGAGTGCCTCTGAGAACAAAAGGCCCAGTAATATTAGTATGATACCATCCAAGACAGTGAATGGTCCCTCCAAGAAAGGGTCCTACATAAGAGAAGGAAGTATCTCGGATAAGGGAAAGCCCAACGGGATTAAGAGGAATGCCTGTGAGAACAAACGGACCAC
>NW_019772223.1:0-730 GCF_002891405.2 Cryptotermes secundus | reverse complement strand
AACATGATAACATAACATGAAAACGTCTGTGAAATTTATAGAATTCCACAAATCTTTATCTAGTTTCCGTTTGTTTCTGTTCATGAAAGTTTGCTCCTAGAAACTCGACTTGTAGATTTTGACAAACCCAGCCTGGTTCCACACTAACCCAGTGAATCTAACAGGATATTCATAGGATTCGCAGGTCCTCTAATCATATGAAAATAATAACTTATAAACAGCCATTTACTGTTTATTTATTTGTTGGCATACTCCCCTGTATTATTTTGCGTTACCTTTGCCGATTTTGTTGCAGATATCTCTCAGCCAGAGTCTAGGGATTATCTTAACTTTTAGACTAAAAAAAAGTGAATTAAATCACATCGAATTTAACTGAAAAGTTTTTTGAATTCCCAAATGTTGTTTGGGGTTTACTGTGTTGCATTTTTAATAAAGAAGCTGCGATTCTTCACCAGAGATTTTACAAATATAAGTTTTCATTATTCGCCTGTCCCTAATACTCGTGTTTGTGTTCTTTGTCAGCAGGATTGAGTGCGGAAGATGCCTACACTTGCCATGTGCTGGACAAGGGGAAAAGTTACTCGTGCAGCAGAATCCTGAAAGCAGATTTTGTGTGCCATGGGGGGGGGGGGGAATTGTAATATTCAGAATTGTTAACGGGGACTGCAAATTGCAAATCAGGAGTACGAGCAACCCGCTGAACATTTTAAAACTCACACCGGACAGAAGT
>NW_019772222.1:0-1837 GCF_002891405.2 Cryptotermes secundus | reverse complement strand
AATCAGTACTACCTCATGGAGACACAGGTTGAAGAAGAAAAGATCCCATATAATATTAGGGGCACCAATCAGTTTAAAGTTGGTAGCTATGATAGCGTGGAGTACCAATTTGGCTATAAGTGTAAACATATTTACAGGCGCATGAGAGAAGAGGAAGATGATGAAGACTTTGACCTAACATTCAAGGTAGATATGAAATGCAGGAAGGAATTGGCACCCATACACTTGCTTAAGGATCCATCATATGACGAAAATGAAGATGGAAATGAAGCTTCGATTTACACAGCACAGGATTGCAGTCCTGATTTAAGACTGGAATTAGAGATAGTGAGCCGCAGTCCTGATTTAAGACTGGAATTAGAGTTAGAGAACCGACAGCCTGGAGTTGGCATCAGACCCCGAGAAATTTATAAGTGCTTGATACAACAAAACCACACACAGCAAGAGGCTCCAGTAGGCACATTGGAAGATGACGTTATAGTCAGCCCTATACGTTCGAATAGAAGTGACGGAATTAACTATGTTGTTAATTACTATGAAGACTATGAATATAAGTTATGTTTCCCACCCTTCCCTCTTAAGCAGAGAAAGTCCTTTGTTCCATGGAATATCCGGCTGCCTGGTCGTTGGTACTAAAGAAGGTACATGAAATGTCTAAACAACAGTGTTTTATATTTGCTAAAAAAAGTAGACATGGTATCAGTATTTGTTGATAAAAACATATTAACATATAGAACTAATGTAAAACTTGTTTCTAATTAAATTTTAGTTAGTCTGATGGAAATGTGTCGCCCTATTATTTCAAGATGTCTGATGACGGCTGGCTCCATTTCGATCTTGGTACACTATAATATAAAGGACCGTCTTGCTTTATGCCGTATGGGAGCGAGTTGCATATTTTTGAGCAGGAAGTCGAAGGTTAGTAGACATAAAACAACTTCACTGCTTAAAATGGAGAATTTTGTTACAATGGGTTGAACTTGCCTACACTCTGTTAACAGGATACTTCGGATATCCATTTTGTCAGATGCTTATTTCTTTTTGTCATATTTTATTTGGAAATTTAAAATCTTGAATCTTTCTCAGTCATTTGACAGTGCACTGGAGGACACATTTTAATTGCAGTCATCTAGTTCATTATAAAAGCAATGTAAATACTAGGAGGAGATTTGTAAGCCAGAATTGTGAAGGTTTAATAATTTTTACTCTGTGTTGCCTGACAGGCTGACACCGTTTAGAAAGTGCTTGGTAATGAAGCTTAGTGACTTTGGACCGAGAAACATTCATGAATCGTCTATCTCCTTTTCTTTTCAGCCCACTATGCAAGACGGTTCCTTGTACTAAAGGTATGTATCATATCGGATGCATACAATTATAATGCCCAGTTTATTCATGTGGTCAGCTTGCCAAATTTAAGGATAGCTGGAAGAATGTGATGTGCTTGGTGCTGTATGCCATTTGATATACGTTGTTTTGGGAGAAAGAAATATGTACAGCATCCAGAATATAAACAGTCTGGCCCAGAGTTCTGCACGATTATACTGGACCATTAATACTTATATATTATTTTTCTTCTGCATAACAGAGCACCTGCTTTTACAAATTCATGCTTTAAATAAATGGCCACCTTGTATTTGCATACTGATCATGTAATATAATGGCATTAATGTTTTTAAATCCATGAGCTGTCTTATAAGCAAGCACAGACAATCACAAATACTCTTTGTTGGTGGATTAGACTTTACAGTCACGAGCCTGTGCTAAAGATATTTGGAAATTCAGTTATATTGACTTTTAAAGTCTGTGAATAATATGCTTCAAGAAGGATGTTCGTTTT
>NW_019772221.1:308-463 GCF_002891405.2 Cryptotermes secundus | reverse complement strand
TGTTTTCCTTGGTTTGAGGATGATTTCCTTCTCTGCTACATTTGGCTTACTATCGTCTTTGAGGTTAGTTAGTACTTCAAACCGATTACTTGTTCTTGCATATGTTTCCTTATGTTCTTTTAACTTGTCTGTTACCTTCATATGGTGATTTGTTC
>NW_019772221.1:0-187 GCF_002891405.2 Cryptotermes secundus | reverse complement strand
TTTTGAAGCAGATTCCAATTCCATTGTGATCTTGTTTAATTCCATCTTTAATCCTGCACAACACTGACATTCTATTTCTGTGCGTTCTGTTGATTTCATAGTAAAAACTAGAGCATCTCTCACACCCAGAACCACACCGTTTGCCATGGTGATGGAAATGAAATGCTCATCATGTTAGCTCATTCTT
>NW_019772220.1:731-1074 GCF_002891405.2 Cryptotermes secundus | reverse complement strand
GCAAATATACCCATTTTCTCTTTTAACATGGCCCTTAAGACAAGGCCTTCCCCGTAAACGTCACAGATTGCTGATTTTACAAACTCATGTGCAAATCTCTTCTGACATGTGAGATATTAGTTCGTGAACAGCTATAATTGTGGAGCCAGAGAGGCAAGGTTTATTACGAAAATGTTGTAGCAGTCCTTTGCTAGAGCCACATACAAAAAGAGAATGGAGCTTTCAGATGGTTAGCTTGATTTCTTAGCATCTCATCCATTGGGTTGAAGGAAGCCATAGAACACTGGAAATGCGGAGTGTCAGTTAGAATGGGAGAGATAAATTATGTCTAGATCTCGAATTA
>NW_019772220.1:0-382 GCF_002891405.2 Cryptotermes secundus | reverse complement strand
GCCTGTGCTGAGCACAGAATGTGATGAACATCATGGAATAGCAGTTGCTCAATTCCCGAGGGAATGGTTGAACCTTAATCAGTAAAGAGGAAAAAGACTGGGAACTTGATGATATGTGTCGGAGATGGGCTCCAGGCATAATTAATTATCTATTATTTTGGTATTTGTTTTGTTTGGCGACACTTAAGTTGCAGGGGTTGTAGCATGCCACATGCGAGGGAAGATGTTTACTTTCTGTTTACCTATATTGTTGAATTTCAGAGGGTCTGTGCTCCTGAATGCGTGACAAATACTGTCCTCCTTTTCCTGGAACCAAATCTGTTGCATATTGGCTGATTTTCTGTGTTTGAAGTTGGGATCGTGTATTCTTATGTAACTTGAT
>NW_019772219.1:0-469 GCF_002891405.2 Cryptotermes secundus | reverse complement strand
TCTGAAGTAGCTGCCTGCCAATTTTCTCTTGTCAAGACACAACTATGAAGACCTAACATATGGGCACTGGACGAGAGAAGGGACAGGTAAAGCTCTACCTCCCCCCCCCAAAAAAAAAATTTCTGGAAGAAAAATAATCAAAATTTTCACAAGGAAACATACCAAAAATTTGAACTGTATCCTGAATACATAAGTATTCAACTGCCTTAAATGTCTCAAATCACAAATTTTATGCCAACCCCACTTCTCAGATAATGATAGAAACACCCATGCCTGAGTACAAGGAGTTTCAATTGTGACATCACCTAAGTGAAGAGTCTGGAGAAAACTGTTTTAAAAATGTAGCTTCAGAACACTGATGGCACTCAGACTAATTTCTGATGCACAGATGCAGGACTGGTTCTCATCACAAAAACCTACCAAATTCTTCTGAAAGTGTTCCTTACAGACACACAGTGTCTTCCAGTTT
>NW_019772218.1:0-414 GCF_002891405.2 Cryptotermes secundus | reverse complement strand
GTTTCAGTTTCAACTTGTGAGTTATGAATTACGATGGTAGTTCATTCATGTATTTGGTTGCATGTCCGTATTGCGTTACAGAGCTGTTAGGGATAGGTTCTCCCTATGTTTGTAAGACTTAAATGCTTGTGCCATAGTTAAAGAAAAAAAAATTATTTACCTGTGATCTAATTCTTTAATTTTAAATAATACGTAGCAGTTGCGTGTGCAAATTTTAGAATTCTATAGTAAAAGCAGTGGGCCTTGTTCTACAAGACAAGAACAGCTGCCACAGACTGGGAGGTTTCCTGTGTCTGAACATGAGAGGATGACGAGGGAATGTGATCAAGAGCTGAGACTGTGTGATATATAGGTATGTTGTTTTATGCGCTTGGGCAAAGTTATCTGCAGTGGTACCATTTGCTGTTACCTACT
>NW_019772217.1:0-1381 GCF_002891405.2 Cryptotermes secundus | reverse complement strand
CGGCCCCTCCACTCCACCCCTGAAACCCAAAAACCAGTTGACTCTCTTTTCAGTGCCATACTGCTGCCTAATTAACGAATTCCCTCCGCGCTTTTGCAGCTATGAAAATGAGATAATAATAATATTAAAAATGATCTCAATAAAGAAAAGGTAATTACCCGAGCATATCCACCGCCTTCCTTCTACAGCATGCAATCGCAGCGCTGCTCCATGTAGGTTCATGGGCTGCTCTGACAAGTTGACGGTAATCGGCCCCTCCACTGAAACCCTGAAACACAAAAACCAGTCGACTGTGTTTTCACTGCCATATTGGTGTCTCAATAATGAATTCCCTCAAACCTTTGACAGCTATGAAAGTGAGAAAACAATATTATTAAAACTGATCTCAAACAAAAAGGGAAATTACCTGGGAATATTCACTGTCTTTGTTCCTTCCAAAGAATGCAGTCACAACGCTCTTCCGACTTCGTCTGACAAGTTGTCCGTATACAGAAATTCACCCCTCCAATTCAACTGCCGACAAAAACTGCAACACAAAATGATAATGAGAATTAGACAATAATAATATTAAAAATGATCTCAAACAAATACAAAAGGAAATCACCTGAGAATATTCCCTGGTTTCCTTCCTTCTATTGGATGCGGTCACATGAATCTTCCGAGTTGCGTTGTGGGGGTGGTCTCACAAGTTGTCAGTAGACAGTAATTCGCTCCTCAATTTCGACGGCCGGCTTAAATTATAACACAGAGTACATGTAACATAAGAAACCCTCCCAACAAGTATGAATGATTTTCACCATTTCTTGTTGGAGCTGGTATTTCCAGGCAGTCTCAAATTAAGTTCAGAAGAATTCCTAACATCTTGTGAGTGTTTATATTCTCATAGAAAAACAAAATGTCTCCTCACTCATATACCTCAAGTTCCAATAGAACTGGACGATTTACATTCAGAGAGAAATAACACAATCACCTAGATCAATCTTTGAAAAACGAAACATACCTCATCCCTGATCCGTTGTCCACGGGCCTCCACCTCAGCTTCCGTAGGACCACAGACATCTTTCATCCAATGACACAAGGCTTCCCTCTTAGTGCTCAGACCTCCATTCGACCCTCTTCTTCAACACTTCTCATTCCAGTCTCAAGCTCCAGGGAGTAGAACGTTTTCTTCCTGTTTCATGTAACCAGAGAAAGCAAATTAACGAAATGTTAAAGTACTTCATAGTCTTCTTGAAAATATTATCCAACTCGGATTAGAAACTTTATTATTTATCAAGTTAATTAATTCAAATTTATAGGGCTCCAGTATATATAAAAGAGGATTCTTTGAAGAAAACAACATGAATTAACTCCCATGCCAAAAAGAGTTGAAAATGTGACA
>NW_019772216.1:0-792 GCF_002891405.2 Cryptotermes secundus | reverse complement strand
ACTTATATGGGAACTCATATCTGACTTTTGTCCAGACTCATTCAGGTGGCACAGTGTGTCAGAACGGTCAGAACTGCCAACAAAAACAGTATTACACAATGCAGCCCTTAATAATTTAAATTCAGTAGTGAAAGTAAGATAGACGCCATGCCTGGATATTGCTGGATGCTGGTCATTTGTGCATAATTTGTGAAATTCCTCTTCCTTTTGCAGCAGGTTCTTTTCCATTGTGACCGCATAAAATGAGGATTTTACTTCGCAAGGAGGAAAAATCACAAACTTAGAACATTACAGCCATACAGCGATATGGGATATAATGATTATATCCGTACGTACGCCTAATTTTACGGTTCGCTGATTTCTGTTGCAACACCTGTCTCTTTTCAATTCTCCCTCCCAGTATGTGACATTCGTCACTTATTCCACACATGATGGCAGCACAAGTCATGATCTCGCATGGCGTAGTAATTTCGATCAATTCGATATAGTGTACGTGCAAACTGCACGGTTCTCACCTCGCACGGGTTTCTATTGCGGCGTTTTTAAGATGAGGTTTAACAGCCCGTCATTTCGAGAAAATAACAACTACGTCTTTATTAAAAATACAAACGACATGAGCAAATGAAACGTGTACTTATATGTGTATTATGTGTACTGCCATCTAACGCTAGCAATCAGTAGTATAAAACTGTGTAGACGTTATGTTATGCTGCGAGTCATGTTCATCTGGTATTTAAGGCATAGAAATCTGTACGAATACAAATTATATATATGTTTAAAAAATTAGTTACT
>NW_019772215.1:0-764 GCF_002891405.2 Cryptotermes secundus | reverse complement strand
AGTGTAGATGGTTGTATCTATCACCCTGAGAAGTGACCAGAATTCTGACTGTACCCGTGTTTGGGTCCCCTATTCATGTCCTGGAAGAAATGAGTTATACTCTGGCTTCTGAGTGATTTACAGTAAATCTAAAATTTTTGCAGCCTGTCAGTCAGGAATTTTCAAAAGTATAACAAGAAATATGAAAGGAACTCTCTGAATGTACGGTGAGTGTATACCGAAAAATAGACACTAGTCCGTGTAAGTCAGAGGACACAATTAAGCACAGGAAACATGTTCCAAGAAGGAATGTTGTCCCCGAGTTAATGCCTCCGATATAAATGCTTGTGAGAGAAAACAATATTTGTTGACATTCTTTTCCCTTTCCATTATGTCCATGCTGATGTATGCATGGAAGTTCAAGGCCTGCCCTTTCATNTCATTAACTCTGGTGGTTCTCTGCAGTTTCATTCTACTTTCAACATCTAAGACTGTGGTTGAAGGCTCATCATGAAATGTTCAAGTACTTGAAGAATATTCTATGGAACACCATCTGAGGTTCTCCTACCAATAATTTTCATAAGCCCCCTTTCATAATATTCAAATGTCTACATTCATATCAGCCTTTGAAAATGAGGGCTGAGGACACCTGTTTAGACTGGACACAGACAATTCAAGTATGATCAACAGTTTGACATGTTCAGTGCTTAGGGAGAAGAAGTTGTGACATTGTGAACCAGGTAGTCTCAACTGCGAAAATGAAAGGGCATGTTTTTCCGTGGTGC
>NW_019772214.1:0-461 GCF_002891405.2 Cryptotermes secundus | reverse complement strand
GCATCCATAGAAATATACAACATATTTATGGACTACAACCTTAGAAGTCGAGAGGATGCGCCCCCTACAGTCCGACGCACCATCTAGGAAAATTTTAATAGAAGATGCAGGCATCTTCAGTGACAACAAGGAAAAGGCATACATAGCCGTTGTTATGTTTATTGTTTGGCTAGAAGCCGATATCCTATCACTAAACCACATTTTAAATATTTGACATCTAGAAAGGACACAAACAGGGTTCGGGCAGACACCTCCACGTGGTTCCCCGCGGGCGGCTCAACAACTCAAAGAGCCGGCTAAGATCTGCAGACAGCACAAGAAAGGTTCTTCCAAAGAGAAAACAGCCCGAATCAGGGGACAGAAACTGGGACTCCATGGACACCTGGCAAAGATATATTACCTCAAAATAAGAGGGTAATATGAGCCAGGTTCCAATGCAAAAACTGAACAAGTGGTACCAT
>NW_019772213.1:0-557 GCF_002891405.2 Cryptotermes secundus | reverse complement strand
TAGAACATTTTAAGGAAGTTCATTTAAAATGAATACCTAAAGATTTGATTTTATTATTGAGCAAATAGCTTTGGTCTTCCATTGGTTCAGTGTTTAACTTATGATTTGATATAATGGAGGTTAATCTGAAGCCCACAAGCTCAGTGCTAAAGCTGAAGCTTCAAAAGGACAACAGCTTACAAGATAGTCATTGTTTTGCATAACATTGTACACCCTTATGTAGCCAGTATGTCACTCTAGAGGCATTGAGTGCTTTATGATTTGGTGGGTTGCATTTCTCAGTATGTTGGTGACTTTGAGTGTGGTCCTGATAGATCTCTTGTAACTGCCAGTGGCTAAGTTTCTATTGAACCTTCCTTGGGATAGCATTGTAGATACCTCTGTGTTGGGAATACCTGACTGGTAAGCTTCGAGTCATATCAATCCTCAGACAGCAGGTCAGGAATTCTAAAATATAACCAGAAGCTGATCATCTGTGGGTTAAAATGTGGGAGCTGTTCCTGATGACACTAAAAAAGCCATCTCCTTATTCCACTGACTTTTGACAGTGTTGAAGT
>NW_019772212.1:0-491 GCF_002891405.2 Cryptotermes secundus | reverse complement strand
TGGTAAATTCTTATCTTGCTAGAATAGCACTCACTTATGTTTGTGCATATGTGTGTACTCGAGAGCCAACGAAACCCTGGGAGACTGAACAAATTTGAGTACTGCAATGGAATAGAATTTTCGACGGACAACTGGGCTGTTCTGATTGGTGCGGTATATAGGATGTTGACTGTTTAGAAAAGGTAGCGTCTTACAACTGACCTATTTCACCTGTTCATCCTTATTAGTCAGGTTTTATTATATGTGTAAAACAAAACGAGACTTCTGAAGTAACATGGCTCTCTCGGATATTTCCTTCATAACGGACAGGAATAGTGGAGCCAGATTAAACACCCTTTCTGGGCAGCAGCAAGGATAACACATCTCAAAGGGTGTCCCATGCTATTTTTGAATTATAAAATATTGTAACATGTAATGAAAGAAAATTTGGGTCATATTCTTCCTGAAAATAATTGTATTTATTTCTTTTACTTAAAAAATGGAATTGACTG
>NW_019772211.1:0-668 GCF_002891405.2 Cryptotermes secundus | reverse complement strand
AAATTGTAAGAATAACATAAAGTGATACGCAGAGCATATGAGATTTAANGAGCATATGAGATTGTATGACACATATAAAATTCACTGTTTTTCTGATTTATTCTAAGACATTTGGAGGAATGAATGTTTACAAAGCACCAGAAAACATAACAGTTGATCTAGGGCTTGGGTCACTTGCAGCAGAGTTCTGGGAGCAATCGTGGTTCAACTCCTCCTGTCCCGCACATGTTATTAGCTACTGTGAAAGTGGTATAGCCAGGTAACTGATATTTTGTTTTCTCCAGAGGGTTATGTTTCTCATGAGGCCCGACTGTAAAGTCATACAGGGTAGTGATTAAGGATCATACCCGTTGAATTAGCAATATGAAAAGATTAGTATCATTTCATCTTATGGGCAAAGTAAACTTACTTTTGCAAGCAAATTTGAACTGTGTTTGAAAACAGTAGTAATTTGTCACTACTAATCATATTACTATCATAATAAGTCCCCATAACCTCTTAGTGGCAATGTGAACAAGCACAAATTTTTTATCTTTAAAGCCATGACACGTTGAACCATAAAGTAACTACCATTCATTGGTTGTCTAGGGGTTTGCAGCAGTATATTGGATTTTTTTTCAGCGTCAAATCCAAACATATCTTAGGATCACCTATATAGGTGCATTCTC
>NW_019772210.1:0-373 GCF_002891405.2 Cryptotermes secundus | reverse complement strand
TATTTAACAAGGATCTGAAGAAGGCTGGCAACTATATCACAGTTTCATNTTTTACGAAGCGTCATCACGGCAGGAAGAATGTAGGGAGAGAGGTGCATTGGCATCCAGTGGATAATGGTACGCATGTCAGTTTTGAAGCAACAAGAATTCGCAAACAAATCTACATCTCTCTGTAATCTAGTGGAGGCTTCCATAATTTAGCACTAATTATTGGTTGCACTTCTAAGGAACTAAGCAGGGTTTTTTGTCGAGTTCTTGCGACTATTCAGTAAGTCAAAAAGAATTAAGTGTAATAAGTGATGTGTAGTTGTAGTTTTCAGTTGACCAAAAATTCTTTCTTAGTCTGCCAAGATGCCAGATGTTATATATGCAT
>NW_019772209.1:0-1176 GCF_002891405.2 Cryptotermes secundus | reverse complement strand
ATAGTGAAACTGCTTTCACTTTTTTACTTACATTCATGTTATTCTCACTGGTACACACATTTTTGGACAGAAAATGCATGATAAAGAAAAGTAACAAGGGGAGTACTGTTTCCCTCTAGCTTCTTGTCTCTGTTCACTCTGTACCTGTTAACATATTTTGAGTAAAAGAAAGTGAAACTGAGGTACAGAATGCCATTTTGCCATTGCATTTACTCAAGTTACAGACATCACACTATTGCCACAAGAATGCACTATATGCAGAAGCTCATAGCTACAATACTGACTTGAACAGTGCCAGTTAATCAGATATTTTTTATTTCTTCCTTAAAACAATTCACATATACAAAAATGTGTTTGCTTTTTGAAAAACAATAACATTTGTTACATCTGACACAAGTTTAAAAAATGCTCACCTTCCTTTTCGTTGAAGCAAGCAAGCGCTGATAGCTTTTTAAATACAATATATGATCTGCAATGTAGGCCCAGTCATTGCCTGCTACAGTGCCTGTTGAATCAAGCAATTTAATCACAAACTGAGCTAAGTTAAGTATTATATTTAATTTTTAGTAATCATACAAAGCAAAGATGTCATAATAATGGATTCATATACTTTAAGAACACAGCATATTTTCAAAAACAACAACGAAAATAAGGACATAAAGCAGTTATTCCCTGGTACACTTGACACTGTTTGAAATGTGAACATTCAGAAAGCACCATTATGTTATAACATGATAGTTTATGTGCATGGCACTGTTTCAAGGATATAAACATTATGAAACTTTGATATGAAAATTAGCACAAGGAAGGATGTAGTTATGAAAATTAATAAAGACAATCAGCTTATAAAAGTCAACATTGAAACTATGATGAAAACTACCAGCCTGCTGGTTCATTAATTCTTGGGTCTGCTATTTCATTAACAATCAGGAAGTATGCTTCCTGAGTTGAGTGGGTGGGTGAGTATGTCAGCGAATTAGGTCCCGTCCCCCCCCCCATTTATGTATATTAGTCATTCATTGAAAGAGCTATGTCAGTAGCTGAGATAAGCAATTTGTTTAGTACAATTTCATTAACTACTAGTGCATATGTTTGCAGGCTGGGACATCTTAGATTACTCTGGAAAGATACGTTTACCCTAAGGTTCTGTCCTACCTAGAAGATGAACAGGAATGA
>NW_019772208.1:0-1001 GCF_002891405.2 Cryptotermes secundus | reverse complement strand
CACTGAATGTAGTACTTGGGCGTCAGATTGTTTATATAATAATTATATAATAAAACTAACCGTTCTAAGATTTATGAAGTCCTTTTGAGCTCCACTGATGTTACTTATAAATAATAATTGTAATTAAGTAGAAATAATCTCATTGAGAGTCATAGGCCTACTAAATATGACGCAATCTCGAAATGTTGTATGCGAAAAAATAGCTGCATCACAGTACTAACAGTTTAAGCTTTACTGTCACTTTAGAACACAAAATTTAATTCCGTAACTGGTATTTTCATAATAATTTACTGCTCCTTTAAACTAATTTAAACTGTATTGCTTGGCCTTGGAACTTTTACGTCGTTAATGTTAAAATGGCGGCAATACAAGTGTATGGCCCTCAATGACAAAATTATATAAAAATGGCTACATCCGGCCACCGCCAAAGGCACTAATTTAATTAAATATTTCGTAAATATTATAATACAGTATTTCTATCCAGAAGCAAAGCAAACTTTTATCTGAAATTCTGACGTTAAAATCTAGAAAATAAATTACTATGAACTTCACAAAGCATCGTAATTATTAATTCATAGTATTGAACTTGTAATTTATATTTATTCTAGAAAGCTCCTCATGGCGCATAAAGCCCCGGAAATCCAATATGGCTACAAGCAAATGAAGTAAACACTACATCTTAATACGAGTATGTGAACAGATAAATTACAAATTATATAGTTCCTAGAAAGCAGTGGATTCGTTATTACTCTGAAATTTTGCAAACGAATACTTCTGAACTTCTAAACAAGTTGCTCCTTTTAGAATACCGCAAATATTTAAGTTTTTGTCTTCAAAAAACCGCCAAAATTACCGCCAAATTTGCAAGTTCTTCCCACTAATTAACTTACGCAAATAGTAATTATACATTTAGTAGTCATTATATATGCGACTTAAATCGAAATTATAATGCAAATATATATGAAACTCTTGCAAAATGTGTAATTCTCACTTCCCTGCTA
>NW_019772207.1:0-1007 GCF_002891405.2 Cryptotermes secundus | reverse complement strand
TTTTTTTTTTTTTGAAGTTTCTGAAATTTCCCTTTATTTTTGTCATGATACACTGTTTAAATTATCCACCCTTGAAATGAATGCCTTCTGAATTTTTAATACTTTATATCATTGCCTTTTGTGTCTTGAAATATTACAGTCTCCTCCTCCAGTTTGGCTGCTAACACTCTCTGCTGTGCCACAGTGAACTGATCTTGCAAGTCATTGTTCTTTCGGTGAGAATTTTATTGATGCTAATACACACAACAAATAGAACCAGATTATACACATTTTGAAGAAATACTGAAATCTGTATGAAAGGCCAGTAAGAACAGTCTAAGCAATATGTTAGTTGGAAGTAATCAATATATTTAGAGTTAATTTGAATGTGGGTTAAGACACAACAAGATCTCAGAAATGAGATACTTTCATGAACTATCCATAATTGTCAATTAAATAATTACAATATAGTTAATTTTTGACAAATGGCTAATGNAACAGGCAATTAAGTCATTGGTATACATCAGCAAAAGCCATTTCACAAAATACAGTATGGTAATGTAACATTACATGGTAGTCAGTTTCAGTAAGCTTTAAATTTCTCACAAATTCTACCCAGGAAAGCAAATTTCAAATTCCAAAAACTGATGGTATTTTCGATTATGTATGCTGAGTTTTAATACGATGATGTGGTATCATTTACAAAGATTATAAATACTGCAGTAACACTAGAGGCACATTTATGGAAAGGAAAACCTAAAATAGGAAATGTATGAAAAACACAAAAATATTCTCCGTTTCACATGTTCCACCAAATTATTTTTGATATTTACATAACTTAAAAACATGTGATATGATAACATATCCTTTTCATACTACCTCAAAGAAATGATTTGTAAGGGTGTGAACTTCCAGTAGAACATATTGGTATGTACAGGAGAAAGCCACATACAAGTACATACAAGCATTAGTGTAATGAATACACATATTTAAAACCCACATTCATATTAATCAATAGAAAATGAATG
>NW_019772206.1:0-360 GCF_002891405.2 Cryptotermes secundus | reverse complement strand
CCAGAGTATACCACGTCATCACTGCTGTATGCAGGTGAAAACTACTAACACCACCAGATGAAATCTGGCCACCTCCAGCACTTGAAGATGGTTATATCAGCAACTTGCTTGAGGAGCTACTGGGAGAGCAGATGAAGGTCAATATTTCAGATGCAGGTTTATGAAAATCTACAACTTACTTTCCTTCATCTACTATTTTGACCTCTGCTTGGGCTGTGATGGGAGTGTTGGAATGCCCTGCTGTTGGATCATCATTTCCTAATTCAGCATTAGTTGAGCTCACAACCTAATAACCAAAGAAACATCACAGAATATAAATATGATCCATACAGCAACCCTGTTATCACTAATTCAAGAGCA
>NW_019772205.1:0-397 GCF_002891405.2 Cryptotermes secundus | reverse complement strand
TGTCAGCATTGTTGAAATGAGCGGGCTTCCTAAATTGTGTATTTACAGGTTCAAAAATCGTGTTGTAAAGCGCTACTTCTTTTATAGAGAGAATAACACACACTGTGGTACCTGGGCACAAGTACATATGGAGGAAGTTTTGAATGTATCCAGGTAGGAACTATGGGATTTATCAGACATAGTGAAGGGTGCAGTATTCTAAAACTGACCTTGAAATGTCATGTGAAAGTTCTAAGGGGGTATTCAGAGAACAGATAGATGGATCGGAGTCCCACATAAATGCCTGAAGTGGAAACGGAAATCACTGCTTATATTGCGAAGTTAAAATCTTGTTTTGGCACAACATTCATCAATTGTAGAAAGTATACATATGAAGCAGCAGAAGAGAATGGTTTGA
>NW_019772204.1:1742-2257 GCF_002891405.2 Cryptotermes secundus | reverse complement strand
TCACCTCTTTCCCTTCCTCTTTGACTCTTCATAGGTTTCATTCCTTCTCTTTCTCTCTGCTTTCTCTCCACTAATGAAGTCTGCTCCCATACAGTTAATTGTTTCATACTCTGCACACGCCTTCACATCCCTGAAATGATTATGTCTGCCATGCATCAGTCCTCTTCAACTCTGAACGAATGAGGTGGCATTATAGTGTTTCTCCTCTATTAAATCTCCTTCCTGTTTCTTCTGTACTCTTCCTTCCTCATCCTTGACGTTGTGTTGTCCCCTTCTTCTCATATCACTCTTTGTGTTATTTTGTCATTACATTCACTCTTCCACCAGACTGTCTGTCCTAACTGCTTCATTCTACCAGAATCTCTTCTGATTCTTCGTTTCTGCCTCCAAGCCATCACAAAAGCAAAGGTCTCTCTTCCCTCACAATCCCACATTGACAATTGAGAGCACAAACACACGACAAGAAATGTAATGTTGTGAAAACAAAGACGGTTCACTTTAGAATTTACACTTCC
>NW_019772204.1:0-679 GCF_002891405.2 Cryptotermes secundus | reverse complement strand
GCCCTTGCTTGTCAGTTTCTTCCTCACAACTGTAGATCTTCACGCTGCTCACTTTGCTCCAAGCGTACCAGCTGCTGCTTCATAACAAGAGCTCACTGTTTTCCTTTTCACATACAACACACAAACTGTTCACGTTTCACTCAAGTGTACTGCACCGAAACACACGCACTCAGATATCCTGCTTAAAGTCTATGGCATTCAAAGACCTCAGAGTGCTGTCATGCTTAAGGGACATCTGAACACTTGCAGGACTTGTCTTAGATGACACAGAGAATGGGATCACCTATATAACCCTCAGAGAAAATGGTCACAAGTATCATGTAGAACTTGGATCACACAACCTTCATACATTAGACACTCCGAAGTCAAAGAGTAACATGACAGGAAGCAAACTGTTTTTTAATGGGCCCGNTTGTAGATATGAACATGCGTAGAATTGTTTGTGGTGGAAATCATGGAGAAGATTGTGACTACAGTTTCAAGGACTATGCATGAAAGGGAAGATCTTTGGATGGATTGCAGCTGCAATTAGGAGCAAAGAAAATGAAAACCAAAATATCCTTCCAGTCCTGTCGAAAGAAGACACCTGTGCTAGAAATGACAACTGAAGAGAATCAACCTGAAATTCAGATATTCTTATATGGCAAAAGCCACACACCGCACGGTGTAGTAAGAAACT
>NW_019772203.1:0-470 GCF_002891405.2 Cryptotermes secundus | reverse complement strand
AGCATCTTCAAAATTTTCCAAAGAGATATAGGAATAATTCAAAAAGTATTTGTTCCCGTTACAAAGGTTTCCTACTTCGGATTCTGGCAAAGCATGTATGCCCCAAAATATAGACACTCATATTATGTCTGAAAAGATTAAAATGTTCCATTCATTTAAGGTTACCTCTTCCTTGGATACAGAATAAATTTAATCGTCAATCGTTCACTCCAGAGTTAGGCAGAATAAAAACAGCCGGCTTCATGCGGTCTGTTAGAGGGCGATCAGATGTGAAGGCTGCAACAGATCTATCAGAACTTATTGCTCTTCATGACTGTTTTAAGAATCAGTTGAACAACAGTTTCCCATTTTCAAAGTCACAATAAGAGCGCCAACAGATATTAATGAAGGACATGCACAAAATGGTGAGGGCTGCCAGTTGAACACGTCATTTACTTCATATACGAGTATTGTGCATACATTCCGGGATA
>NW_019772202.1:0-722 GCF_002891405.2 Cryptotermes secundus | reverse complement strand
ATTCCCTCAAAGCTTTGACAGCTATGAAAATGAGAAAATAATACTATTAAAAATGATCTCGAACAAAAAAAACAAAAGGAAATTACCTGGGAATATTCACTGTCCTTGTTCCTTCCAAAGAATGCAGTCACAACGGTCTTCCGAGTTGCTTTGTGGGGGTGGTCTCACAAGTTGTCCGTAGACAGTAATTCGCCCCTCCATTTCGACTGCCGGGAAGAACTGTAACACAAAGTGCATGTAACATAAGAAACCCTCCCAAAAAGTATGAACGATTTTCAACATTTCTTGTTGGAGCAGCTATTTGCAGGGGGTCTCAAATTAACTTCAGAAGAATTCCTAACATCTTGTGAGTGATTATATTCTCATAGAAAAAGAAAATGTTTCCTCACTCATATATCTCGACTCCCAATAAAACTCAAGATTTTCATTTCGAGAGAAACAACACAATCACCTAGATCATGCTCTGAAAATCGAAACATACCTGATACCTGATCCTTTGTCCACGGGCCTNCCACCTCAGTTTCCGTAGGACCACAGACATCTTTCATCCAGTGACACAAGGCTTCCCTCTTAGTCCTCAGACCTCCATTCGACCCTCTTCTTCAGTACTTCTCATTCCAGTCTCAAGCTCCAGGGAATAGAATATTTTCTTCCTGTTTCATGTAAACAGAGAAAAAAAATTAACGAAATATTAAAGTACTTCATAGTCTTCTTGAAAATAT
>NW_019772201.1:0-386 GCF_002891405.2 Cryptotermes secundus | reverse complement strand
AAGTTGTCAGTTTTCTATCGAATAATTCACCAAACTTTTGATTGCCGTCTTCAGCTCTTCAGTTCAGTTTGTTAGGGTGTACTATTTCGCCTTTCTTCTTTATCAGTTGTTACCGGTACAGATTGCTTCTGTCATGTGTTCCTCATGGGGGACTGTTAAATTCTATTCTGTCATGTATCTCCTATCATTCAGGTCCCTTTTAAATGTAAAACAAGTGTGCCAGGATCATAATCTATTGCATATCTTCACTCTTCTCCATACTTTATTTAAGTTCATTTCTTAAGATTGAGCCTCCTGGGTACTGCATCGTTGATACCTCCTCGCTGTGGGTAGTACAGCAGACTCTACTTTTATCCCTGTTTATTATGTGGAGGTTGGTGATGACC
>NW_019772200.1:0-2466 GCF_002891405.2 Cryptotermes secundus | reverse complement strand
TTTGTGACGTGGCCCTGGTTACTCTTCCCATCTCCAGAATTGGCTGACCGTTTAGCCCTGGTTTTCTCACCTCCATATTAATTGCTGAGAGGCTATTCTTGTTTTCCACTGTTGAAACATGATGGCAAATTCTCGTCTGGGCTATAATTGCTGCCTTCCTACCAAGGGCCCTGCTCATTATGATATATAATATCTAGGGTTCATTTCATTAAAATTTTCTCAAGTAGGACAAGTTGCTCCTAATTCTCTCGTAGACTGATAAAAAGTACACTGGGATGCCATATAGCATTGCATGGCATAGAATACTCGACTCCAGCTGTTTATAAATCTTTTACAGAATTCTTACCTAACAATGACCCGGCATTCATGCATCATGTGACACTATTGTAAATCTGCATTGTACGAGCCATTAATACTATCATCATGACACACTGACACAGGAACTTGTGGAGGGTGCAGCCCATATATCACGTAGTGTATGATCCTGAAGTTTTGAACAGATACAGATCTTCCAAATTGTGCACCTTCTGTTAAAGTGGTTTCTACTTTTTAATCCCCTATTTTAAATTAATTATCATTTAGTTAAATGACAATGAATCTCAGGTTTGCTGCATCCACATGTCACTGTAGTTCTGCCAGTAATATGGACATTCATTATAATATTGGCGAGTGGAATTCCACATAAGAAGGCCATAGTACCCACAAAACTGGATATTGATTCTAAGATGAAAGGATAGCTCACTGATAAGGATAGAGAAGTAAAATTCCTGAAGAAGGAGAGGGACAGGGAGGTAGCAGCACTCAAGGGACATTTCAATGTATAAAATATTTCTCACACAAATATCTTGAGAAAGTAAAAATGTTTGCTTCTTTATGTGATAACGCATGTGACTCTCCATCACATTTATCCTCTTTGTAGCATAATGAATTCTATCTGTGACCCTAACATATGAGTTTACAAAGAGGAACGCGATCCTCATTTTAACAAGAGGGACAGCGAGGATCCATCATTTAAATTGCATCTGTTCCCCATAATATAACTATCTTCCAGCTCCCTTATAATAAACTTGAAGACTGCTCACTGATGGACTGCTAGACATTGCACTCTTGAACGTGATACCACCAAACAGACCATCATATAAATCTGAGGATGGGGTAATTTCTTGGTGATATCTTTCTTATCTTCATTACTTCATAGTCCCATGGCGATGATCCTCAGGAATGCATCATTCAGACGTCACTGTATTTGTGCCAGTAATATTACTTTGATAAGCTGAATTTGTGTTTCATTACAGTCATGCAGATTTTCAAATGCATCAGTACAAACACAACAAGAAGCAGTGCAACTGCAGAGTCAACTGAATAGACTTGATGATCCTCAGGAATGCATCATTCAGACGTCACTATATTTGTGCCAGTAATATTACTTTGATAAGATGAATTTGTGTTTCATTACAGTCATGCAGATTTTCAAATGCATCAGTACAAACACAACAAGAAGCAATGCAACGGCAGAATCAACTGAATAGACTTGAGATTGGGATAGAAATTGGTATAAACACACACACACAGATCTGCTGAAGGTAGGAAACAATTCAATTTCTAAAGTCTCTTTCATACTATTTTCCTGAGAATTTTAATTTCTAATCTCCTTTATAAGATACACATTTGAATTTCCTTCTAAATCAACCTCAACTTTATCCAGATGATAACCATCCCACACTTCCAATAAATTCATTTATCCGAATTATTATTACAGCAGCTGATGTACTACATTCATGAACAGTAAACAAATTTAGGAATTAAAACAGATACCAAACCAGGACGACTTAATCAATGTAGCTTCTTGAACTCGAAGTTCGAGCACTGACATACTGTCTTTGTAATTTAATCCATTATGGTGTCAATTAATATTAATGCTTATGTACCCTGTCTTTGACTTAAAAAGCAGACAGATTTTTACCCAGATCTGGTTTGGCGTATGATCTTGAAGTATGACTGTGTCACAGGTGTGCAGAAATCACTTTAGAAGTACAAGCCAGCTTTATAATATCACTTACGGAGAGAAAGCCTTAGACAAAAATTCCATTGAGTTACTATACCACTTGAGTACTGGCTTCCCCACTAGTTGTCCCAGAATAATGACTGCAAGAAACAAAAAATATATCACTATTTTCTGTAGGATACCAATCTTTGCACATTGAGTTTGGTGAATTGCATGCAGTTCATTCTTCAATCCATGATTCACAGGGATGATTCTGCATTTTTGATTTACAATAATTCATACAGGAAAAGCGTTAAGATTTTGTGACATGCCTACTGAATTCACGTGAAATGACCCCTGACACATTATGTAGCAATCTGGCCTTAGCAAGCTGTCCTACATAAAGCTACCGTTCTGATCACCACAGTAGCTCAAGATAAAGTGTTCTGAGACACAATTCAGCCTAATCTCCAAATATTTCC
>NW_019772199.1:0-1137 GCF_002891405.2 Cryptotermes secundus | reverse complement strand
ATCGGAATGCAGCGGACTTTCGGCCCAGAGAAAAGATTTTACATGGTGAGCAAACACAAACACAAGACGGAAATTTACGATGTTCACAACATACTTCTACGGGACACTTTCATGAAAAAGAGCAGATTTCATCCAATGTGAGTACAACAGACATGCGACCCACAGAAAACAAGAAATTAAGGGATGACCAAAATGACCAACATCATGAAATGCTACAAACTTCACAACATAATTTTAAAGGGTCCCGTCATGAAGAAGTGCAGATTTCATCGCATGTCAATACAGAGGACCATCCGTCTACAGAACATAATTCAAGAGCTGGCCAAAGGGACTCAAAAGATGGAGGGATACAAACTTCAAAATTAAGCTGTTACGGCAGAGAAACTAATCCCACTAAAAGAGTGATGAAGAAGACATCTAGTGACGATTTACTACACTTCTCCGACAATTCAATAATGTCACATATCTATCATCTCAGTCTTGGGAATCACGAGTTTGCTTTCCATGCGCGTAAAAACGACCATCTACCTGAAGAAAGGAATGATACCTGGCATATCCAGCTAGACAGTGTACCCGAAGAATTAGTAATTTCAGAAGTCGGTCGTTCCGAGAACGAGCATACTCTGGGTGCCAAACTGCCAAGAAGCAACGAGGGCACTGGTAATGAGGAATCCTCCACGGATCCCAAGTTACCACAACTTACACGTCTGTGCCGCTAGAAGGACCAGTTCAAGACCCATGCGAGTAGCAATGATGTTACACCTAGAAAGAGAATGGGTTTCTCGGACATCCAAACAGATACACCAGATGGAGGGGGAGAAACGTCACAACACACTGCTGCTACAAAGAAGCTTAAGACAAATGCAGATGTGCCGACAAGAACTTGTGATCCTGGTCTGGATTTCTCAGTCGATTCAACCTCACCAAGACTCACGTGTCTCTCCTTCAAGAAAGGCAACTTCTTATCTCATGCAACAAATCGGGACATTTCGTCTAAGGAAGAGAAGACGTTGAAACCTGACCTAACCGACTCGGTACATGGAGGTCCAGAAAGTTCACAATTCGGTGGATCTGGAAAAAATTATATGTCTGGTGACGAAGTGCGGGAAAGACGAACTGGTGATGTGTGTCTGGAAT
>NW_019772198.1:0-483 GCF_002891405.2 Cryptotermes secundus | reverse complement strand
AGAATAACGCGTCTTTTTGGTTCGATTTGTGAATTGTGCTAATTCGTTCATCCAACCCCATGTTGAACTCTGGTCGCATAAAAAGCCTCATCATCTCTTAAGGGATCATCATCTGCGGTCCACTGGGAGCCATCCCAATAATACGGTAAGTGGCTTGAGGCAGATGCTAGGATTGTTCCACCGTAATATAAAATTAAAAAGAGAAGGAAATCGTTTTGGCACGAAATCAAAATGGGTGAAAATCCGTCGAATTTCTCTTACTCTGGCTTGAGCGGCTGATGTGTTACGATTCTCTGTCTCTCTCTCAGACTTCACCACATTACAGTGGTATGGGATAACACCTCCGTTATGTTGTCACCGGGTGTTTCATAACTGTCTCGTTTAAAACTAACACAAGATAAGTGTGATGTTGCTTTACATAAAAGATAAAAGTTGGCCTACAACAAGGTACTTGAGAAAGCAGCTGAAATGCATTTAAAATGT
>NW_019772197.1:0-814 GCF_002891405.2 Cryptotermes secundus | reverse complement strand
TGTCCGTTGTTGAAGATACCACAATATTCCTGCGATTGGGCTGGCACATTTTAGGATTTAGAGGCTCACGTGATACGAGACCATGCAAGTATTCTGAAGCAGAGTAATGTTTTCCAATGCGGTGCTCTTGAACATAAAGTTTTGCTAATACTACTTAATAAGGAAATATTCCTATACTGCAAATATATCTCACCCGGTGGTGTAACTTACGTAATTGTACAGCAAGTTGGAGTTACTAGAGAAAAATATAGGTATATAGTAAATTTTTTGGGAGACGATTACACAGACGAAATAATCCTTGAATTCGATGTGAATGAGATTACTGAACCTCTTGACAATGCCTTCGAATCTGGCAAGTGCCTAGCCATGACGGAAGAACGACTGCAGCCATACATAAGAGGAGACCAAATGTTAATGGCAGTAAAAATAGAGAAATTGTTGACACGTGCGCAGACGGAAGGTATTGATATGAATTCCGCCGTTACGTGCCCCTTGATTAAAGTTTCTGACGATATTTGCGCCTGGGTTGGTAAACTCGGTAATTTAGAGGAACACGTTGAAGACGAGCATGGAGACCTTCTGAGCAGTGGTTGTGTTTTCGGCTGTGACTCTCTTACAAACAGTGCTTTGTTGGTGTTGGCTCATAACGAAATATTTCTGTACTACAAACATATTTCACAGATTAGTGTCATGTTCGTAATAGTTCAGCAAGTGGGCCTTACGAATCGGAAATATGGATACACGGTAGAACTCAAAGCGATCAATGATAAAGATGACATACGTCATACTTTTGTGGCATATAAGATTACCGAGC
>NW_019772196.1:0-377 GCF_002891405.2 Cryptotermes secundus | reverse complement strand
CGTAAATATTTTCTGGATCAGAATATATGAGATTGTTAGTCGTGGTACTTTCAACTTCTCTGAAACACTTAAAAATATTCGAAAATCTTCCCTAAGAAACAAAGTGAGAAAGAAAATTTGGAATTCGGAAGCCCTTTATTTATTACATTAGAACCTCAAGCACAACACACATTTAAGAACATTGAATTTGAGTGGTTACGTTGTGCTATTAATTTGCACTGAATTTTGGAGTGATTAAATTGCAGAATTCTGTAGCTGGATATGAAATTCAAAACAGTGTCAACAGATGATCATCAGACCGACATCTATTTGGATCATTTATACTTCTGAGTCTGGGGTTAAAAAGAAAACGGAACTAAAATATATTCAAATATTAA
>NW_019772195.1:0-799 GCF_002891405.2 Cryptotermes secundus | reverse complement strand
TTACAGTGGAACAGTTTTGGCCTAGCTGAGACACCTGAAGATACCTGTTAGCATTGTTGACAGAATTGTATTATCTTTGAAAGGTATATTAATTGAACAGGATGCTGAAATACAGTGTTGAGATTTGGTAAGTTTGTAGATTCTTGAACAAAAACAGGGTTCTCTCATGGAATTAGTTTTTAATTTGTAACTTCTAATCAGTCTGTCTCTTTTTAAGTATTTTTTGTTTTATGCTAAGTTAGAATGTGGCTTACAAACTATGAAGATGTTTTCCAAAATACGAATTTCATGGGGGGATGTTGGCTGGCTATAAAGGGTGATGAGGAGGCCAGTTATATATTTTTGGTATTTAGATATATAGTATTTTGGTACTGGTCTCTGTAGTTGTGTTTCAATTTGTCACAGTAATATTCTCTTGCTGAGCGCAGTTCTCGTTTAATATTTGTATTTTTGTTGTGAAATACAGTGTACATTCATAAAGAATATGAAAAAGTGCAGTGTTGAAATATAAAATTTTCACCCTTCACCTGTTCTGCATGAAATACTAGTGTGTGATAGCGTAGATATATTTTAAGTTCGATGCTGCTTTATAGAAGGGACAGTGTCCTTGTAGTAGCTTCACTACTTCAGGTGAATATAGACTTCCCCCCCCCCTTCTATATTAAATATATTTTCATATGTTCAAGGCAAAAAGAAATTGCTTCATAAAGTAGGACTATTTCAGTTTTTCTTGATTTCGCAAAGAATGGGAAGCCCGTTTTATATTTGAATAGTAATGGTCAGTTGCTCATGAAGTTAC
>NW_019772194.1:0-738 GCF_002891405.2 Cryptotermes secundus | reverse complement strand
ATAAAGTAGTTGATTGCGTTGGGTCAGTGTCGTGAGATCTTTGGATCAGATTTGGTCGGCTGGGTGGGACGTACCTGACGCCGATTATGCGTCTCTCTGTATTGGTTGGGATATTACTGCTGCGACTTCAATAGCTGTAAAGTGAGGTAAGTTTGCTTTGTTTGTTGAATTGACGATTTCACTTCTAAGCTTGTTCCGCCATGTGGTGGTCTATGTCCTGTTCGATACTTGTATAACCCGGTATAATTAATTTCCTGTTAAGTTGGAAATTATTTTGTTTCATGTGTGCTATGTGAATGTTATGCTCTGCAAGGAACTCGGGCAAGAGATATTGATGGTTGAGCACTCAATTTGCAATCCAGAACATAATATTTATCGGTCGGTACAGAGTGGTTTGACGAATGTTAGTCGATTTTGGTAGTTCTGTCTTGTTAAGTGCGCCCTGGCGGTACGGTTAAGCATGTATTTACATCTGCCTGTGTGATTTCTTTTAAAGTGCAGGCAGTTATATGTTAAAAATTATGATAATTATGTCAACAATAGATTTGGCTAGTCGTAATGATTAGATTAATTTTGTTCGTTTATGTAGAAATCTGACTATGTAGAAATCTGGAAAATGAAATTTATTTCAATGATAAACTCAGTAGAAAAGATTAGGTCGTTTCTTTGGTTTGTTTGTGGAGCAAGTTGATCGATTTTCCTACAGTGTAAGGTAGCCTGACTTACTTTCCTTGGCTT
>NW_019772193.1:0-203 GCF_002891405.2 Cryptotermes secundus | reverse complement strand
CTTTATAATTAATATGTTATTACTTTATCTACAACTTTAATTATATAAGGCTTAATACAAAAAGAGGCATTACATAGAACATAAAAACTGGAAATAACACACCAATTGTCTAAATACTGGGGGGGGGGAATGTAGGGAGCACTAGCAGATCAGAGAAGAATCTGGATATAAGAAAAGCTATACTTACCTAAATGTTGCCACGA
>NW_019772192.1:0-440 GCF_002891405.2 Cryptotermes secundus | reverse complement strand
TTTAAAAGTCCACATGATGGTAGGTGCCTGGCTTCCCCTTTTAAAACCTGCACCCACTCATGCTCTCTAAGACAGATTATATATGGCTTTTCTTCATATGGTAGTAGGACACATGATTACAATGCAGTTGGGACTATTTTACTTAATATGGCATCCGGATGTTACTCCCTGTCAATGTAAAAAGTGAATCAAAGTGCCAATCGCCTAGGGAGAAACTGGATTGCTTTCTGACCCCACTTAGTTTTTGATCCACGTTTTGGTTTACCAGACTTCTTAATGCCAACATACCAACCCAAATGAGCATATTTCCTGGACAAATATGTGTTGTAGTAACCCATAAGGGATGCAACAAAAATTGTACCCCTTTCATTTATATCCACCTGCAGAAAAAAATTGAAGAACATGATAAATATTAACTTCAATAAAATGTCTTAAGTACA
>NW_019772191.1:0-385 GCF_002891405.2 Cryptotermes secundus | reverse complement strand
TGCTAAACTGAAGTACCTGAGCTTTTAGCAGTACCCTGTTTGTAGACACTGTTTCACTATGCTTCTGTAGGAAGCACTTGTACAGAAACACATCTACATAACTGTTTTCACAAGTCTAAGTGTTCTCCTCTGCAGCCCTGCTTCATCTTCTTTGAACTCTACATAAGAATGCCATTCATCTTCTGTTTTCACCCAACCACATATTGTTCCTTCTGGAATGTCACACTTGCGGAAAAAGCTGGTTTATTAATTTGCCATTCATAACTCCTTTTGATGATTTAAAATTTTTCCCTGATTGTATAATTGTCTCTCTTGGTTGTCATTACCATAAGTCATGACATAATGATACTGGGGGACATGATCAACACTGTGGTACATCATAATA
>NW_019772190.1:0-786 GCF_002891405.2 Cryptotermes secundus | reverse complement strand
AGAACCGATACCCCGCCGTGGGATCCCAACAAAATTCCGAAAGGATTCAGTTCAAAGAACTTGGGCTAATGTGTTTCCGTCTGTTACTCAAGAAGCTCAAGAACGCTCAAGAAAGTGTCAGACAGGATCTTACAATACAACTAATGCTTCTCTTTGAAGAAGCTGCGGTCGGAACGACCGACACAGAGCACAAATTTTAAACACTTGCACACCCCGGGAGTCAAGTGAAAGTGAACTCGCGCTCAGCGTGAACTAACCTGTGGAACCTGTGGAAGTCATATAGCAATATGAATGCAGGAAGCGTTATCGCTTTACATTTGCCATATTTTCAATTCGCCGATATTCATACAGCGAACAGAAAAGATATGAGTAACATGAAGCATATCGGAGAAAATGAAGATCTGGACCGTCTGGACGGTCTGGACAGCTTTTAGTTTTTGTTTACTGGTCAGCGACAAAAAAGGTTGGATCATTACCGTTCAGACGTTGTAAGAGTATGTATTCTCCGTGGTATTCATGATTTGTGTTATGAAGGCCCGTGGAATAAGTGAACGTATTGAATTGAATTGAATTCGTTCGGTGTGGATGGTACCGAGCCAGTTAGTAATCTTTGGTAATCAGAGTCATCAGAGTGTCCATTGTCGTTTTACGTGAAGAGAAGATTTCAAATGAAAGTGTTTTTGGTGGATGGTTGTAACGTACCATACGTGATAAAGTCAAAGAATTTGGTTCAAGCGGCAATTAATACGGGAACGGCAATTTACTTAAGCCGGATAAGGAGGTAAC
>NW_019772189.1:0-509 GCF_002891405.2 Cryptotermes secundus | reverse complement strand
ATTTATTCTGTAAATAATTTTGTGACAAAATCTAAGACCAAGACACGGTCAAGTGACTTCTTTTATTTTGTGAGTGACTAACACTTCTTACAGACAGTCTGTCAGTTTCCTGTACACTCTGATGTACAATCACCCCACAGATTCCAGGCAGTGAAGTGTGGGACCAGAGTACAATACATCACATTCAGAAATCAGATTTAGTACATGCACACGCACAGAATGCTCTCTCACACAGTTCACTTCATTGGTTTTCAGTTTGTAATAGTTCTCTTCATCACTACTATACTACCATAATTCCAAACAGCCTTCACCATTAATCACTACAACGTATCACCAATTCAGACTCACACCCAGCCAACAGTTCATTCACTCATTTCATTTATTTATTTACTGCAGATGCTGAAACTTATATCTTATAAAGAAATTGTTCTCAATATTTTATATTATGAGAATAAAAAGTGACTTTTTTTTTGTAACAGTCCATTTCGTGTGTCTCTCGACCTGAGTTG
>NW_019772188.1:0-459 GCF_002891405.2 Cryptotermes secundus | reverse complement strand
GCGCTGACATCATTCATCGACTGAGGGCACGGACTCGTGTGAACACTCTCCCCTGCCAATATCTGAAAACAATAAAACAATGCTTCCATCAGCCCCCTTTATTTCAAAACCTAGTCCTAGGTGGTATGGAAAATTAACATTCTGCTTAGTTAAGGCTAATTAATAGAAGAGACAATTTCATCCAAAGCAGCAAGTGTCAAAAAAGAAATAATTCTAAGCTTATTTAATAACTGTTTCTTAGTTTCTATAGTGACTATTTATTAAATTTAATTGAAACAAAAAATACCATTTTGGGAGCTCCATTTGGACAAATTCTATCAGGCTGGCAACTTCAGGACTNGCGTGCTGGTAATTTCTAATTCAGGTGTCAATAGCTGGTCATCCATCAAGGTCGCAGAGCTGACATCATTCATTGACTGAGGGCATGGACTGCTGTGAACATGCTCCTTTGCCAATATC
>NW_019772187.1:0-659 GCF_002891405.2 Cryptotermes secundus | reverse complement strand
TAAATGTATCTTGTTTGTTGGATTTCAGCGGGTGCCAGTTACTGCGCTGCCTGCTGACGTGGAGTTCATAACTAAACCAGCCACCAGTACGATGGTGCTGTCATCCCCAGGGGTGAATAGCTCTCAGTTGGAAGATCTCTTACTGCTGAGAGAAACCTGTGGACACCCAGAAAAGTGGGAATATCCCCCCAATTCTAAGGAAAATATTAGTTCATGCAACAGTTCACCGCAGAGTAAATTGTCTACTTCTGTAGATGATGAGTCATGTACTCCTGTGAAAAGGTCAAGAATGCCTTCTGTTAATCATACATGTGACCAATACCGACAGCAAAGAACTAGAAATAATGAGTCTTCACGAAAATCCCAAATTAAGAGGAAATCTCGTGAGGGAGAGGTGAAGAATTTGGCTGAAAAACTTGAGAGACAAAATGAAAGTTTGAGGATAAGGTTGGACGAAATGGAAGACCTTGTAAAGAAGCTCAGAGATGCACTGCTCGAGGCTCTGGGTAACATTAAAATAGTGTCAGTGTGAAACCCGATGGGGATATATGACTCTTCAACTTCACCCGTCAACATTATTGCATGATGTGTAGTTTGGTTATGTTATGTATAAGTTTTACATCTTACCAAAGTCTTAACTTGGTAAATGAGTTTTAAAG
>NW_019772186.1:0-424 GCF_002891405.2 Cryptotermes secundus | reverse complement strand
AGTGTCTTTTTCTAAAGCAAGCCTTGAGTAATGTTCTCAGTGTCCGCCAAAAAGGAACCATGATTATGAAAATGAAAATATGTTTCAATTGGCATAGTTCTTATAAATGATTATTATAATTCTGATTAATCTTCCCTTCATTTCTGGGAGATCTGTCAAAAATTAGTACTTCAAATGCTGTGTGTATTGACAGTAATTGTGTGGCATCTCAGGTGACTGGTCCGTGATGTTGAGACTATGTTTGACTTCAGCCACTAGAGCAGGAACATTTAGGGTATATTTGAAAGCCTGCATATTTTGTGTGCTTTAGCCATTTGTTCATTTTAAAACTGTAATGTTGATTCTGTCCTCTGCAAAGGATATAACATTCTGTAAATGCGTTGAAGCCTACCATTTTAAGATGTTTTTCTGCTGGAAAGCTTAA
>NW_019772185.1:462-750 GCF_002891405.2 Cryptotermes secundus | reverse complement strand
ATTGCCGGGATCGTGTGATTTACCTGCATGAAATTTTGGTAAGGGGACAGAGATTCAGAACGCATACAAATATGGAGTACATCCATCTGACAGCACAGGGAAAATTACATTAAGGATATGGTGACATGGGAGGTGCACTGAATTATCAGTGAATGGAGGCACCAATTGGACGTGTTATAGAAATTATATAAATGCATGAGAAGCTTCATATAACTTACAGTGCCACTAGAAAGGTATGTACCATGCCAACATGAAATTGGAACTGAGGGAAATCCAGGTAAAGTATCG
>NW_019772185.1:0-346 GCF_002891405.2 Cryptotermes secundus | reverse complement strand
TGATTATAAATAAGATGGAAGATTTTCTGATCATAGTTCAAGAGGAAAGAGGGAAGCATTGTCCTACTCAGAGCTGTAATTTGGATGAGACACATAAT
Organism: Cryptotermes secundus; assembly: GCF_002891405.2. NCBI lineage: Eukaryota > Metazoa > Arthropoda > Insecta > Blattodea > Kalotermitidae > Cryptotermes > Cryptotermes secundus. Next base: position 248 of record NW_019772185.1, on the reverse strand, counting down.
CAGAGAATCGCCACCTTTCTAGCAGGAGTGTAATGTTAGAAAAGGAAAAGAAATGGTTTCCTGAATAGAATAATTTGATCACATTCTTTAAGTTCACTCAAAGTGTCCTCTTTCTTTCTCCCCTTTCTTATTGTTGCTCTGTGTAAACCAGGAACAACATGGATGATTCATTGTTTTTCAAATGTTGCATTGCACTGTAGTCATTATTGTGCACACATGAGGATGTTAGTTGTCCATGAATTCTGGCT
>NW_019772184.1:0-1079 GCF_002891405.2 Cryptotermes secundus | reverse complement strand
GGTATATTTCCCGGGTATAGTGCTTGTTTCAGCGGATTAGTAACCATTTTAAATGAAAATTTCAGGGGTGCTTTCATCATCCCATACATTTTCTCACCAATAATTTACCTATTATTACCGGCAATAACTGCTGCCTATTACAAGATCAAAATCTCACACCACTCCTCACTCCTGTACACGAACAGAGGTACAAATTATGGTGCCTGCGCGCAACGCACAATATCATTGTCACCAACCCAACGAGAGACATCAGTAGATGTGCAAAAAGTCTTTCGAAACTCCCTGAGATCACGGGTTCAAATAAATCGGGTTAGACCTTGTATTATATTTTCTCTGCAAGTAGAGATGATGTAAAGAACCGATACCCCTCGGTGGGATCCCAACAAAATTCCGAAAGGATTCAGGTCAAAGAACTTGGGCTAATATGTTTTTCCGTCTGTTACTCTAGAACACCCAAGAAAGTGTCAGACAGGATCTTAATACAACTAATGCTGCTCTTTGAAGAAGCTGCGGTCGGAACGACCGACACAGGACACAAATTTTAAACACTTGCATACCCCGGGAGTCACGTGAAAGTGAACTCGCGCTCAGCGTGAACTAACCCGTGGAAGTCATATAGCAATATGAATGCAGGAAGCGTTATCGCTGTACATTTGCTATATTTTCAATTCGCAGATATTCATACAGCGAACAGAAAAGATATGAATAACATGAAGCATATCGGAGAAAATGAAGATCTGGACGGTCTGGACAGCTTTTAGTTTTAGTTTACTGGTCAGCGTCATAAACGGTTGGATCATTACCGTTCAGACGTTGTAAGAGTATGTATTCTCCGTGGTATTCATGATTTGTGTTATGAAGGCCCGTGGAATAAGTGAACGTATTGAATTGAATTGAATTCGTTCGGTGTGGATGATACCGAGGATACCGAGCCAGTTACTAATCTTTGGTAATCAGAGTATTCATTGTCGTTTTACGTGAAGAGAACATTTCAAATAAAGTGTTTTTGGTGGATGGTTGTAACGTACCATAAACATACGTGATAACGTCAAAGAATTTGGTTCAAGCGGCAGTTAATA
>NW_019772183.1:0-457 GCF_002891405.2 Cryptotermes secundus | reverse complement strand
CAGGGAAAAGAGAAACCTTAACTCATATCTGGCAGGAACTCAACAGTCTTTTCTCTTGTTCTGATCTAAAATGACTAAAGAATTAAACAAAATACCTGGAATCTGTCTTCAGTGCATAAAATTCTGTAACACATTCCAGGCTCAAGTGCCCAAGGCCCCTCACAACTCCTGGTCCAAGCACCCACAGCCCACAGGCCCCTCACAAGAACTCCAGGTCCAAGCACCCACTGCCCGCAGGCCCCTCACGACAACTCCTGGTCCAAGCACCTGCCAAGTTCCTGGGCATCTCTTGCCATATCTTGGAGACTCACTAACCACTGTTTCCTGTGTAACAAAGGCTGTGAGTAAACATACTGTAAATAATAGTGTAAGCTGGGGACCTAATGTTTAGAAGGTGAACTTCAGGGAAGTGTTGAACAGGGAAGAACACTAGGTTCTTCTTCCTTAGACATACTGC
>NW_019772182.1:0-243 GCF_002891405.2 Cryptotermes secundus | reverse complement strand
TTCTTGTCTGCTGGAATGGTACCATAATGAAGGCAACAATTCTTTCTTTATCACATCACTTCCATACTTACATATACCATCAAGAACCACAAATCACACATCAGAGTACGCACAAGTACTTGTCCACTCCTGCCGCCAAATAATTCCTGACTCAGCCATCAGCTGGGAAGTTACTGCTGACAAAGTTCTGGACCTCTAAAAGTCATATCCAACATTACTGGGTATGTGGCATTACACTGACAG
>NW_019772181.1:0-475 GCF_002891405.2 Cryptotermes secundus | reverse complement strand
TTAGCAAACTTTGTAACTGTAATATCACAGAACTGCATCACTCGGCATATATGGACACTTCAATCACTAAANTTTTGCTTATTTATCACACTTTGACGACATGCTGCAAAGAATTAGTATTTCATTCTAGAAGGGAACACAGGTGATATGTGGAGTTCAACAGCCTTCTCCCCAGAATAATAAACGAAATTATAACGTTCACTATTCCTAACAAATGTACATACCAAGAAAACTAATTTAGTCGTACAAATTCCTTCCTTGTCCACCCTTCTTCACACATCACACACATTGTGAGCCATTTAAAAATCTGAAATTCCACATTACATCTTACTGCAAAGGATTCTATTGTTCCCATCACTATTTCCTAATTCTGTCCTCGCGTGACCGCTTATTGTGGCAGGCGTATGTATATTACAAACCTTGCCCACATTTTTGTCTACATAATCTGTGGAAAATTAGCCTCATATAGGCACAG
>NW_019772180.1:0-943 GCF_002891405.2 Cryptotermes secundus | reverse complement strand
TTTGCTATTAAATGAAGTGCACATGTTCATGGAACAGCTCTCTGGAATTTTCACAAAACCTGGTTCATTATTAATATGCAGTACTGTACAACCACACCAACCTCCTTATCAGTTATCATTGGCAGTGAATATTCTTGATAAGACATGTTTCTTCCATCTCTGTGGTGTCGAAACATTCAAGTATGCCACCTGTCTGTGTTATGTGACAATTAAAACGTAGTGACTTTTGGTGTTATACCTTTGGCACATTTAAAATCTGCGATTATTTCTTAAATTAACATCCGAGCACTTTGCTGCAAAGTTTTATAGCGTACGAATTGCATGCAAGGAAACTGGAGAAAACTGTGTAATCTCATCACCTTTGAGTCGTACTTCTAACCCTCACCTTGTGACATATTCTTCCTTCAATTCCACTTTCATGTTGTTTGTTTAATCTTGTGACATTACACAAGATATTTTGTACAAACCCACAGAAGGAATATATTCAAAATGTGAATTATACCAGTCTAACCATCAGTAATGGTAACTACTGGCACTAGGAACTCATCGCTATTTCTTGTTTTAGGTGGCAAACAATTTGCAGCCTAATGACAGAATCACTTAAAAATTACTTCCAGTGAGTATTCATACCAGCTATTCCCATTGCTCTACTACTGCACTACTACTATGCATCAGAGTTTAAAATAACTGACATAATATAATTTTGTGTTTTCCTGTAGGTAACCACAGTTCTCAATATTCAGAATGGTTATATGAATTAATATAACGATAAAATATACTCGTAAAGTTTTAAGAAGAATAGATGCATACTCACATTTCACGAATAATATTCTGAACGTTTCTCTCTATAAACTTTGTGTTCACAGATTTTTTAAGTTGGGAAAAAGAAATTAACATTGCATGTAACCTCAGTCGTCTAATACACACTGTTTACTCATTATCC
>NW_019772179.1:270-464 GCF_002891405.2 Cryptotermes secundus | reverse complement strand
TGGTTTATGTAATAACATAAATAATTACACTACAGAACCAGATACCGTTGCAGAGATGAGTCATTTGCAGTTGTGCTGTTAGTGCTAAGTCTGAATTAAAACTTCTGGATCACACTAGGGTTAGCCCCTCTCTGTGTTAATGCACAAATGAAACTCAGCATAAGGCACGTTTCAGATGTTACAAGTCCTTGTAG
>NW_019772179.1:0-171 GCF_002891405.2 Cryptotermes secundus | reverse complement strand
ACGTGTTTCGTCTGTTGACCCTAATGATAGGGGTAGTTGGATCACAATCAACAATGACAGGCATTGATATTTTAGCTGTATATTTTGTAAATCCAAATTAATGCACGACAGATTTCAAAATATGTAATTTTGTTGAAAAGAGCATGGTATTTATATACATGAATTTGCAGA
>NW_019772178.1:0-408 GCF_002891405.2 Cryptotermes secundus | reverse complement strand
ACTCCTGTCACATGATCAGGATATTGGTTTGTATAACATGGAAATTTAAAGCTCAAGAATAACAAATGGAAATGCTTCACTCTAGCATTAAAGATGCATTGTTATTTTGAAGACTTTGGTCAACTTGTGGAAAATAATATACCCTTGCAGTTGCAATAGATTTCGTTGAAAGTATTTCTGCTGTTGTGATCACTCTCTCAGAGGATCAGCAGATTAAGAAGAAATGCTGAAAAATATAAACATGTATCCCTTTACAGTCCAACTCAGCTTCTGAGTACTGCATGTGTTCCAAGTATTAAGAGTGTGGAGTTTGTCAAGATACAGTATTGCGCAAGTTGTAGAAGTGGTGCTCTTTTCTACATATTTTAGTGTCTTTTTCTTTGCAACAACCAGTCTGTGTAAAATGTA
>NW_019772177.1:0-2702 GCF_002891405.2 Cryptotermes secundus | reverse complement strand
TGAGGAGAGAATGCTCTTCTTGGTAAATTATAAGTCTCTGTACCAGGACAGACTTCAGTGTTAGTTTGAGGAGAAAGTGCTCTGACTGTTAGATTATAAGCCTGTGTACCACCACGAAAAATTTCAGTGGTAGGTTGAGGAGAAAATGTTCTTCTTGGTAAATTATAAGCCTGTGTGCTATCACGATAGATTTCGGTGTTAGTTTGAGGTGAAAGTCCTCTGACTGGTAAATTATAGGCTTCAGTGCCACTACCACACATTTCAGTGTTAGTTTGAGGAGATAGTGCTCTGACTGATGACTTATAAGCCTCTGTGCTACCATGACAGATATCAGCGTTAGTCTGAGGAGAAAGGGCTCTGACTGGTAAATTATAAGTCTGTGTGCCACCATGACAGATTTCAGTGTTAGTTTGAGGAGAAAGGGCTCTGACTGGTAAATTATAAGTCTGTGTCCTACCATGACAGATATCAGTGTTAGTCTGAGGAGAAAGGACTCTGACTGGTAAACTATAAGCTTGTGTAGGTTGAGGGGAGAATGCTCTTCTTGGTAAATTATAAGTCTCTGTATCACCAGGACAGACTTCAGTGTTAATTTGAGGAGAAAGTGCTCTGACTGGTAGATTATAAGCCTGTGTACCACCACAAAAAATTTCAGTGGTAGGTTGAGGAGAAAATGTTCTTCTTGGTAAATTATAAGCCTGTGTGCTATCATGATAGATTTCGGTGTTAGTTTGAGGTGAAAGTCCTCTGGCTGGTAAATTATATGTCTGTGTGCCACCATGACAGATTTCAGTGTTAGTTTGAGGAGAAAGGGCTCTGACTGGTAAATTATAAGTCTGTGTGCCACCATGGCAGATTTCAGTGTTAGTTTGAGGAGAAAGTTGTCTGACTGGTAAATTATAAGCCTTTGTGCTAGAATGAGAGATTTTATTGTTAGTTTGAGAAGAAAGTGCTGTGCTGCATATACCATAAGCCTTAGCGCTACCATGACAAATTTTAATGTTAGCTTGAGGAGAAAGCACTTTGCTTGATAACTTGTAGGCATGTATTTCACTCTGATTAATGTGCTGTGGTTGGATTCTCATTTGAATGTTATCTTGGGAAGAAAGTTCTTTGTATCTATCTTTCTGGAAAGAAATGCTTTGTGTTGAAACATATGGTTGAGAAACCCTCCAAGGAATACGTGCTATTTTGTAACTGTTTTCTAAGGAGGAACTGTCTCTTATTTCTGCACTAGGTTGACTAATGCTTTGACTAACACCAGCATTACTTTGGGGAGAATGTGTTTTGTATGCCACATTACAGGCCTGTGTTGTAGTCTGACTAATTTCAGTGTTAGTTTGTGGAGAAATTTCTCTGACTCTTAAGCTGTAAGCCTGTGTTTTATTCTGACCATTCTGTGTAAAGTCTTGTGGAGATAATGCCCTGCTTTGAAATTGGTAAGACTCTGACTTTTTCTGAGTAATGTGAATGTTTTTTAGAGATGAAAGAGTTCTGTCTACTAAATTCTGGGTGTATGTATTGCTCTGATGTGTGTTACTTGGGGGAGAAGCAACTCTGCTGGTTACACTGGAATCATGTGGAATACTATAAATTCTGCGACCACTCATTTTGGACTTAAATGCCTCCTTTATTTCCCTAAAACGTCGTGAGATATTATGAAGGCCACTGTCTGATGGTTGATGGCTGAATGGCTGCATAGCATTCTCAGGTGACTTATTTGTTTGGCTGAATGGTTTACTAATAATTGAATCTGGAAGGCATATAGTCTGAACAGGAGGTAGTACATCCTGTTTGGAAATATCTGAGAATTTCTTCTGTAAGCAATGTGAAATATCTGAAACATGATGAATGCAGCACAATGTACAGTATTCAGTTTTAGATGTAGAAGTTGTTGATGTCACATCAGGAATTTGAGTTGAGAAGGAAGCTGATGAAGTACTACCATGCATATCACTGAGGTCAGTGGAAGACTGTGACCATGTTTCTGAAAATTGAAATGATGGGCTCGATATATCAGACTGACATGAACTTTGAGAAAGTCTCTCTGTGTATTGTGAGGTCAAGAAGCTGAACTGTGAAGGTCCTTCTTCAGACTGAGTGGCAGGATTTTGAGCATATTCCTCATTATTTTCTGTTGACACATAATTTTTTCTTTCCTCTGTTTCTCTACCAGTAATTTCAGTAGATAAATCAGGAAACTTGTTATAGTTATCATTTAGTAATATTTCCCCAACTTCATCATGGCCCATTGTGATGGCAATGTCTAGTGCTGACTGGCCAAGGATGTTGCACTGGTTTACATTAGCCTTCCGTTCCAGCAGTGAATGAACAGCTGCGGTGCTTCCTTTCAGTGCAGCCATCATTAAAGCTGTCATGCCTGTGGAACAGAAATGTTTAAATGATCCTTTTTAAGAGTTGCAGTTCATTAATAAAAATATATCAAGTATATGGTACTTAAAATATTCTAAAATACTATATAGAGCCAGTTAAATTTTGCAAATGGCAAACTTTGTGTCATTAGTGAGTAATTTTTGTTGTTAGACACATTCTCTAACAAGAGTGAAGCACAGTTGCCTTCAATTATCAGTCTGTGTGCAATTGTACTCTGGCTGAATAATATATAATGCAATTTAGTAATGATTACTGTGGTCTGGGATGTGACATCATGCAATTTGGTAGAAAGATACTGATGTTTCAGA
>NW_019772176.1:0-554 GCF_002891405.2 Cryptotermes secundus | reverse complement strand
CCCTAAGATATGTTGTAAGTTTGAATAGTATGAGGAATAATTTAATCCTAGAATCAGAACTGCAGAGAGTGCACCAGTTGAGTTTCAGCCACTTTATCAAGAAATTAGCCTAATAAATACTCTGTTTAATATGCATACTCTGAGGGAAGTTGCAATCTTACACTGGTTGACATTTGTATTTTAATTATAGTTGTAAGACTCAGCTCTTGGATTCATTTGTTAGATTTCTTCCTTCACTTGTTCTTGAATTAGAATTGCATGTGTTCTGTACTGTTTGGATTTGCCTCTGCATTTTCTGGGTGAGATCATTTTGCAGCATGCTAATTTGATTATCATTGATAAACCATTTATTTATTCCTATAAATTTGGTTTATCTGTTATTACCACTGTTTTTCTTTTGCCTGCTTCTGGTAGTAAACAACTATTAGAAGTAATTTTCGTTTTGTACAGTTCATTAAATTTTGCTGCCATATGTGTGATATATTTTAAATATTTTGCTTAGGTATTACATTTTGTATATTACATGCTGCAAGGTGTCCAGTAGTTTATTGTTC
>NW_019772175.1:0-696 GCF_002891405.2 Cryptotermes secundus | reverse complement strand
ATATTAAGTTTACTCTCACATGTACTTAAGGAAATGAAGGAATGATTTTTAATATGAAATGTCGGCTCTGAGGTGTTGCTTGCTTTTAAACGGTAACCCGTGACTCCCTTGCCTGTCTCTGCCCATATTAACTGCTTGTGCGTGTTTACTGTTCCGCGTATATACACCTAAGTCAACTCTGATGCGTGATTGTAGTTCTCCGTTGCTGGTTGGTAGCATTGCTAGCCTATTTTGATGGCGGTGGCGAGTTGTTCGCCTTGCTTTGTCTGTTATCCTTCTCTTGACCTTAAGCAAGGTAAGTAGAGCTGAATACACTTCCTAGATTAACCAAATGCACATTGCTGCATCAACTGTTTGAATTTGAATGCCTCACGTTGGGGTATAGTTTTAACTGCAAAATGGCATTATTTTAATATAGTGTCTCCATTAATTAATTGTTTCCAGTGGAGACGATTTTTTTCTCATTCTTGTAATCTTTTCCTTTATTATTATATTTCCGTCAGCTGAGTGTTAGTATAGCTACGCTGTAGGTCATGTATTAAGTACTACACGTTTCGTACTTTTCGTGGCAGCATTTAGGTAAGTACAGCTTTTCTTATATCCAGATTTTTCTCTGATCTGCTAGTGCTCCGTACGTTTTTTTTCTTTCAGTATTCAGACAATTTGAGTGTTTATTTCCAGTTTTTATGTTCTATG
>NW_019772174.1:0-498 GCF_002891405.2 Cryptotermes secundus | reverse complement strand
CTATTTTGCTTTCGCGTAATTTGCATTTTGCATTTGCTGCACAGCTTGCTGTTAGCTTGCAGTTTTTTCTTTTCACCGTCTCGAATTGGCCTTTGGTTAGTCCACTGCATTCCCAGTGCTGCCATCTGCCACAGCATTCGCACGCTATGGCGTTGTCATTGTCTTTTACTTCCTTCCGACAGATGTCACATGTTTCTGTTTCTGGATTTCCTGGTGTAGGTATCATGTTGGTGTATAGTGTGCACCCTCTGTGGTTGTTGTTTCTGTTTTATACGTCACTTCCGTTTTCTCTCAACTCGGCTTTCTTCTACTTAACCGCGTGCTGTGTCTTTTTCCTGGCACTTTTTCTGTGATGGCGTCTGACCCAATTTTACGAACACATAATTAAAATGATTAGGTTCATTCTTCCTTGGCGTAGAAACACTGGAGACTGGGTTGTAGGCGTGCCTACTGAGGTAGACGCCATTATAGAAGGAACTGTTAGTAGTGTAAGTCGTG
>NW_019772173.1:0-697 GCF_002891405.2 Cryptotermes secundus | reverse complement strand
AGAAGAAAGACGAAACAAGCAGCTGCGGAGATGGAGAGGAACTGAGCAGCGGGAAGATATTGAGACGCTTCAAGCAGTGTCATCTCCGCCAAACACGAGACCTCCTACTGTCGTCTCAGCATACTCGTAGTATAACTCATGAGCACAGTAACAGTTTACCTTCCTGAGACTTACATCATAGGTTAGACCAGAAATATTATTGTGGTCAGTTTCCTTCAAACTAACATATAGCAAAGAAAATTACACCTTAAGGATGTATACGCCATCCACATCCCGTTCTCACCAATCTGTTAATAAATCAGTGTTAGAACAGTTTTCTCACCAGTGTCTCAGGAGGTGGAGGATCCAAAAAGTCAAAATGTACAAGGTCACCAATTCCTAGAGCCTTTAATGTCAAAACAGCATTGTCCAAGTTAATAGGCTGAATCTCTGGCAACGTGTTATCCTCTAATTCGTGTTTGTATGCCCAGGCTGTATAAAGACGGAAACACTTTCCCACTGCAATGCTGACTGCACGCCCTGCTCGCTCATTTGCAGAGGCCTGGAAGTCAAAATGTTACCCTCATTTATCATTCAATCTATGAACAAAAGAACATGCAACACAACAATCATGTCACTGCTTTCCACAGCTGAGTGGCAAAGTTATGGTTTGACTTTTTTATAATTGTTAGTATTACTGGTCTGTTTTATGGTTTAC
>NW_019772172.1:0-432 GCF_002891405.2 Cryptotermes secundus | reverse complement strand
ACTTTGAAAATTAAGCCACATAGACATAGTATTTATACTTGTCTAATCCAATACGATAACAGATTAGTAAAGCTCGGTAATTTGCTTCAACTTCTTGTACGCCATTTTTAATATGCTAATTACACTGTACACAAACAGAAAAATCAAGGTGGCCCTTACAAACTAACTGCACTTTCCCTTCAGCATTTAATTAAATGACAGATCTCTCCATTATACAACTCTTGTATTCTCTGTCTTACCTTAAATCAGCGTACGTGATGCAAGTTCCCTTCACAGCAAGCTAGCAGTCTGCCATTCGAAGCCAATGTCTTAAATTCATGAACAAACCATCCGCTCTTTATGATACTGATTTTATAACTCACACTATTATAACATATATCAATACAAATTACTTCACATTTTATCACACTGGATTCACATTATAATCACAAG
>NW_019772171.1:0-1446 GCF_002891405.2 Cryptotermes secundus | reverse complement strand
AAATTATTACAAATTTAGTTATAAATGCAAACCCTCTTCAAATCAGTCTACATATAGGAGAGAAAAAATTCTGTAGGTTAAATGAAGGTAAAAAATGAGTTTTTATTTCCCAACAATTTATATAACATCAACTTTATAAATATACAAGTATCAAAATATCCATTTGTAAATTATAAACTACCGCCTTATTACAGTTAAAAGAAGAGCACAAGGCTTTGCCCTATTTACATACCATGATTTTCGAATGATAACAAACTTGTATCCTGTAAATGTCAAAAGTGTAACTTGTTCAGAAAAAGCATTATAACATGTCACAACATTGCATCACATATCAAGCAACAGTGGAACGTCTAGTGTCGGAATTCTAGCCCACCAGTCATTGTTGCTATCATCCTTAAACAAGGACTCTGTTTCAGAAGGACACTTCTCGAATTGCCTTATTGATATATGATTGCAATTGTATTCAAGTTTCAATTTATCTTCCACCATCCATTTCAAAATGGAAGCATCCTCATCTATCTCGTCTGCAGCAAAACCTCCAATCAGGGCATGCTCACCTTTCTGAACAGTGGGTGCCCGTTTCCGTTTCCGTTTCCGTTTCCTACTGCACTTCTTTACTTGCTTTTGTGCGGAACTATGTGACTTTTTATTTGAGCCATTATCTGATGGCAAGGCTGCCTCGGTGGTCAGCTGTGCTTTGGCACTGTCATCATAGGAAAATGATACTTTGTCATCATTGCTATCATTCTTAAGCAAAGACTCCGTTTCAAAAGGAAGCGTTTCAAGTTGGCTTATTGATTTAGGATTGCAATCAAATTCAAGTTTTGATTCATCCTTCAGCATACATTTCGAAATAAAAGCATCCTTATCCATCTTGTCTGCACAGAAACCTCCAACCAGGGCATGCTCACCTTTCTGAACAGTGGGCGCCCGTTTCTGTTTCCTACTGCACTTCTTTGCTTGCTTTTGTGCGGAACTACGCGACTTTTTATTTGAGGCATTATCTGATGGCAAGGCTGCCTTGGTGGCCAGCTGTGCTTTGGCACTGTCATCATAGGNGTTTCCTACTGCACTTCTTTACTTGCTTTTGTGCGGAACTATGTGACTTTTTATTTGAGCCATTATCTGATGGCAAGGCTGCCTCGGTGGTCAGCTGTGCTTTGGCACTGTCATCACAGGAAAATGATACTTTGTCATCATTGCTATCATTCTTAAGCAAAGACTCCGTTTCAAAAGGAAGCGTTTCAAGTTGGCTTATTGATTTAGGATTGCAATCAAATTCAAGTTTTGGTTCATCCTTCAGCATACATTTCGAAATAAAAGCATCCTTATCCATCTTGTCTGTACAGAAACCTCCAACCAGGGCATCCTCACCTTTCTGAACAGTGGGCACCCGTTTCTGTTTCCTGCTGCACTTCTTTACTTGCTTTTGTGCGGAACTATGTG
>NW_019772170.1:300-1208 GCF_002891405.2 Cryptotermes secundus | reverse complement strand
GGGACATACACCACGACCAGCCATTCCAGCACTAACAGCCAGTCGGTATTTTAAGCCTCTACTCATGGCTGTTTTGTCCGATATCCATTCAGTTTCTCCCATCTGAGAATAGATGACAAAAAATTGTGTTCCCTTTTTTTAGGCTGCTTCTTTTCGGATGTTATGTTCTTAGCACACTTATCTGGTTCTCTGCTAATTATTCATGGCCTGCGATATTCATGCGGCAAAATGATAAATGTAATTTCTAAGAGCTGATCATTGTCCGTGACAATTTAAGAGAGAATTCTGATGTTTCAACGGGAAGATAAGTCTTAATCAAAGTCTCTAAATTACAAATGTACACTTAATACGACAAATTATTCTCACTCTTCCTCTTCTGATGTGGTTGTCGAGTTCCCAACATCACTCACCATTCATATTATAAGCAAGTTACATTTGGTTTCTTTTAAAGTTGGAATGATTATATGGAACATAATTAGGCTGTTGAATGGGTAGAACATGTCTCCCTTCAAAGCTCTGATGTGCCTTGTTCGAACTAGGCAGAAAGAATGACTACTGCTCCACACAGCACCATTGCGCAAATATTAGTTTAACATTATTTAACGATCATCACTACCCATAAACTGTTGCGAACTATAACCGGTGTTGGCCCTTAATAGGCTGATAATTACAGTCTGTATTACATTTTTGTCATGATAAGAACTACTCAATATTGCGCCCGCTCACTTTGGACGCTTTGGACAGTTCCGTCGTTAAACACAGTGCCTCTCATTGTGCTGCAGTGAACTACATATCATTTTAATCATGTCGCACATCCAATGCCGCTGGATTGCATTTTGCATTCCTTTGAAACTGTTCCCTGTGACCTCATGTTTTCACAAACAAATAAAGCCCAAGAGTTTTTTTTT
>NW_019772170.1:0-175 GCF_002891405.2 Cryptotermes secundus | reverse complement strand
ATATATATATATGTTTGATTTTAATTTCCTGATTCATACACACAGAACTTTGACAAATGTCTCCGTATCCTAAGAAGCGGCTTTGATCTTCAAAAAAGAAGCGTGTGTCAAGTGATTGGGGGTTCAGCTGAACATTAGTCGCTTATTTACATAAGCTCGCGAAATTCTATATATA
>NW_019772169.1:0-406 GCF_002891405.2 Cryptotermes secundus | reverse complement strand
TTGTATCATATCCATCTAAGTAATTTCGTATTTGAGCATCCTGATATGCTATTGTATCATTTAATATATGCACACAGATGGTATATATCATCTCTTTCCTGCACGCATTACTTAGTACACATTAAATAAAACACAAAAATTCCTTACCTAGTGCGTTTAAAATGTTACCTCCTTATCCGGCTTAAGTAAATTGCCGTTCCCGTATTAATTGCCGCTTGAACCAAATTCTTTGACTTTATCACGTATGGTACGTTACAACCATCCACCAAAAACACTTTCATTTGAAATGTTCTCTTCACGTAAAACGACAATGGACACTCTGATGACTCTGATTACCAAAGATTACTAACTGGCTCGGTACCATCCACACCGAACGAATTCAATTCAATTCAATACGTTCACTTAT
>NW_019772168.1:0-417 GCF_002891405.2 Cryptotermes secundus | reverse complement strand
TTCATTTCAAAATCATATAATTTTGATGGTGCAGCTTATATTCAATGGAGACTTCCATGCAGGGAAATATGGCATAGTTATTTTGCTTAGTATTACAAATTAAAACTGTAACCGTTGCCATACTTCTCTCTCCTTCTTCTTGCATGTACAGTCCGAGAGTGGTTCTTGTAATTTTGATGATGGGTTGACATGGTAGGAGGTTCCAGGATTCGGAAGATGACCACAGTTCTTAAATCCAGGACCTTCTACCATCCTGACCCACTGTCAAAATTACAGGAACAATTCTCTGAATGCTACACGCAGAGAGAAGAAGAGAAATGGATGGGAACATAACTCTCATTCAGTTCATACAGATTTCATTACTAGTATTAAATCACTCAATAGTTATTTTTCTAAAGTGTAAACAGTCTTACCCCA
>NW_019772167.1:0-375 GCF_002891405.2 Cryptotermes secundus | reverse complement strand
TGTTGTTCATCCTCCACATAAATGTCAACACCGATATATTTAATATGTGCTCTATCGACTGACTGCACGCGTGGTTTCAAACATAAGAATGCATGCACACAAAATCACATCCTAATACAACAATGCAAGACAAAGCATGTAATATATATCCTTCCTTTCTCTCACGCTTCTTAAATCGTGAAAACTTCTAATAAAACTGTCTTCCTCTTCTTATTACTACTATCAGGCTTCACTCAAATAAAACTAATTGTGCCACAAATCTGACACTAGGTGCTATGATGTGGTATCTCTATGATTGGACAAGTATCCGCTGTGAGTCACTTGAGCATAACTGCAACCTATATATTCAGCTTATTGATATAAGATCAAGGAGGA
>NW_019772166.1:0-896 GCF_002891405.2 Cryptotermes secundus | reverse complement strand
ACTGGTATGTACGCAATTGTACAGAAAGTCGGTATAACGAACAGGAAATACAGATACACAGTCGAACTTGTTTCGATGGATAATTGTGACAACCTGACCTTCGGGTTCCGTGTAAGTAAGATTAGTAAACCTTTCCAAGAACTTCTGGATGCTGGCAAATGCGTGGCTATAAATGAGGAGCGCCTGGAACAGTTCACACTAAATAACCAAATTGGTATGTTTGTGGTGATAAAAGTTGTTACTAAGGGACGGTTAGCTGTTGCTGGGGAAGAGAGAAAGAGTGTGGGTGCTTCTCATCAGGAAAAGAAACGCGAAGCACCGCAAGATTCAGACTCTACAATTATATGCCCAGTGTCCAAAATACCTGAAAGGAGGTGCAACTGGGTGGGAACACTGGACAGTTTAAAGCATCACGTCACCAGCGCCCACTTGGGAATCCTGAGGAGATGTCCTATATTCCGCTGCGGTTCTTTCCAGAACAAGGTTTGGCTAATTTTATTTAACCAAGAAATATTTCTGTACTACAAGCATGTTACATACACTGGCATAGTGTACGCGGTCGTGCAGCAAGTCGGTGTTACTAACAAGGAATTTAAGTACACAATAGAACTCCGGGCAGAGGATGAAACAGTGGAAAACATTACTTTCAGCTTTAAAACAGAGAAGACAAGTGAGCCTCTTGAAATCATTTTCGATGCCCGCAGGTGCATGGCTATGACCGACGAGAGTTTGATACCGTTCGTAGTAAAACATGAATTAAACATGACGGTGAAAATAAGCGAAACTGATGCACACGGCGATAGGCCGACTGAAGTCACTGAGGGAGTTAACACGGGAAAAAAGAATATGAAAGCTCGTCAGGGAGAGAAAGCTGGTTCAGTCGCAAAGGGAGACGT
>NW_019772165.1:0-395 GCF_002891405.2 Cryptotermes secundus | reverse complement strand
TTATTAAATCAATACTATCTGAACTTGCGCTGTTTAATCAAACCTTATTGAATACATCACACTGCAGTAGCTTACTTTTTCGTTGTTGTTACATTATCAGAAAAGCGTTTTAAATGTCCAAAATATGTTGCTTTTTGCATCTAAGATTTATTTCATATTGTTCCCTGAATCTGACGATTCATTAACAAAATGAAGTGATCACTAACCCGATGCTCTGAATTGGAAGATTAATAGATTACTTTTGCTTTCTAATTTAGCTTCAAAAGAAATTCCGACAGGTAACTACCACGGGCCAAATTGTCTTAAAATTTCGAAGTATTATGTACCGAATTTAAAATTTGAATTAGATGTGTTGCAGCGTCTTTCATATGCATTAGTCCAAGTGCCGTGGGTTC
>NW_019772164.1:0-500 GCF_002891405.2 Cryptotermes secundus | reverse complement strand
TTTTTTTATAAGGCATCATAAAGGTTTTGGACTGTTGGATATTGTGTGTTCAGAAGCATGGAGACTAAACCTGATACACCTGTAACCTTATATACCAAGTTCGATTGTGGGAGCAAAAATAAAGGAAAAAAGTGTTAATCTACTTTATATCTTACACCTGTTTCCTCATCCATTTTTCAGCAACACATAAATTCCTCATCTGATTTTTACATATCTCTGATGGACTTGAAAAGAAACAGAATTTTGTGCCTTTTTAATGCAGTAATATATGAAAACCAACATTCACTTACATAACATGAGATTTTGTTTATAGTTTTCTTCGTAAATGTCTAAGGCCAGGGAGAAACAAAATATATAAGTCCAAACATGCCTGACCCCTAAACTCGGCCTGTTACCTCTGTTACTGATTCCATTTATCCTGTACTGGCTATTGAAAGAAAAAAGTGGTTAATGAGAGAGTGGCTCACAATCAGACACATTACACGCATTTAATCTGATAT
>NW_019772163.1:0-425 GCF_002891405.2 Cryptotermes secundus | reverse complement strand
TAAAATGGTCTGTGTAGAATCAGTTGAGATTAATGAGTAAGTATAAATGATAATTTTGATATGCTCAGTACCATTTTGTGTTTATTAATTTAATTTCTTTGTTCTTGTAGTCCTAGTTTATTAGCACTTCATTTTAAGTGTCTTCCTCACAACATTGTATATCCGTTCTCTAGACTGGAGAAGGACTTGACTGGAGTACACAGGCACTGAGTCGAGAGATGATGAATCCACAGAGCCTCATGACCAGGTGCCATCTCTATCTTGGTATTGGCTACAGTTTACAGGCAGCTGCAAATCATCTTAAACAGGAAAAGCAACATTTGGTTACTTGTGCGTTTGATGCTTTCCACAAGTAAGTGACGTGTGTAATAATACATGGGGGCATATAAGCTGCTTTATCAAGATCAGTTTATGCATTTACTCTG
>NW_019772162.1:0-1128 GCF_002891405.2 Cryptotermes secundus | reverse complement strand
ATACTACTGAACATTACACTTCTACAGTTAATATCAAAATTCTGAATTATATGCCTTTCATGTAACTCAAAACATGACCAGAATTTGCTTAACTTAGACACATCCCAATTATCACTGATCAAATTAATCCATTTCACAAGCCTCAGAAACAATTCAACTACACGCCCACCTAAAAAACTCCAATGTCATAAATAACGAATTACAATTGCTGACAATTATTAAGACTCAAACATATTAAGAAAAGTTTCTCTAATAAACCTCATGTAGCAGGCTTGAGACTTCCAAGATGTAGGGCCCGATGAAAAGGTCATGGTATATACTACTTCAAGTCAGTTACACACTTCCAACATGCAGCGTCTCATTAAAATTGAATGGCTACTTTGGCAAGATAACAACGGCCACCATCAATCATCACCAGCACCGTTGTTCTAAGAGAACAAAACAAAATTTCCTTCCACCAAAAACAAGAACTCTAGATGCTTGGGCAAAATTTTACTTCCTTAAAGAATCTTCAAAATGTGTAGTTCAAAAAAATGAAGATGCCAACATGAAGTAAACTGGAATATTTGCTTAATTTTCAAAGTGCCATTAAAACAAGTTCTACCTTTAGTTTCATGTAACTGCCCAGGATCATATTACAAATTATATTGTGAAAAACGTAATCTTGCGAACATAAGTATGAAAGACTTTGGCCAAACAAGCGAAGCTACTAATGGCTAACTCTGTTGGCAACCCCTTCCAATATTCGCATTCCATTCCAGGCTCCAAGGGAACTTCCATCCCTAGGCAATGTTGATGCTCAAGGGGCTCAACATACTGGTATGTATTCACCAGAATGCTAACATCTGTACAAAGAGAATCACACTGAAATAAACAGTGCACATCAGATTCAGCTGCATCGCAGCTACCTCTACCAGTACAAAGACACGGGATCTCCTTAACAAAACATGGTGGTTCGCAGTCACCTTCAAACTTATCTACAATGCATCCTCCTGATCTGCTATTAGAATTATGTCCTTCGTGTTCCAGTAATGTTGCTCTCTAACACATTCACCTTCTTTGACATTCATTATGCAGAACAGTTGCAAACTGTACAGCTTGCTCAACATTATCTACTACTGTTCCAAT
>NW_019772161.1:320-736 GCF_002891405.2 Cryptotermes secundus | reverse complement strand
CAGAAAACGTGGCTTCCGACTCTTGCACGAATAACTTGTACACAAAACGTACTGACCTTACCCACCGCAACCTACGAACAACTGCCGACAACTGTTCCTTGACGTAACGTTCACGTAACGACATTTACCACATTACGCAATATTATGTAATATTACAAGTTCAGATATTCATGCGCGCAAAATAATATAGTTCGTCCATGAAGGTTAACAATCATGTTAAGAAGGCGAAGTTGGGCTTTTGCGATAGAATGTAACAGAACGTCTCAACGTTAGCATTTAATAGAACTTTATTTTTGGACTTGGATGTGGGAAAATTTGTGACGCCGTTTAGATTGGTAAAACTACGCAGAACCACCAGAATTACGTAATCGTTCGTAATCTTCATATTTAATAAAGTAGGTACATGTTCGATGCAT
>NW_019772161.1:0-276 GCF_002891405.2 Cryptotermes secundus | reverse complement strand
ATCCCTTAATATAAAACTACACACAACCACCAGAATTACGTAATCGTTCGTAATCTTTATATTTAATAAAGTAGGTACATGTTCGATGCAAGTGTGTGTGTGTGTGTGTATATTACAAATTGGAACAACTTGTGTAACTAGAAAACACCGTACGCAAATACATTTCAACGTAACCTTAGTCTCGAACGTCTCGAAGTTTTCATTATGGTCTCGTTTAGGAGAGTTCAATAACATCAAAATGGCGAATCGTAGGTCTGTTTTAGCTGCATCGATAGA
>NW_019772160.1:0-506 GCF_002891405.2 Cryptotermes secundus | reverse complement strand
AAATAATTTTCTGACAAATTATGTGAGAAAATGAAAGATATTTTGTGGCCTGGGAACAGTGTTGTAAAGATGATAAAATGGTTTAATTTATCTTGCTGCCATGTTATATAATGGAGCCATTAATTTGTAGGTAAAAATTTCAGTAACTATGAATTAAATTTTGTTTACAGGCTTCAGCAATACAGCTAGTCGAGTGTTCTGAATCGGCTCACTTCCGTGAAGTCAGGTATGCACTACCATATGTAGATAAATCACTTCTGAAAGCCTTGTTAGACCCACGTGAAGGAGTGTTGATATCACAAAACCTGGTACTAGTAACTGCTCCATCGTCTTCTGGAAAATCTGTGAATACGGACATGGTTAAATGCTTTATAGAGATCCAGGTTGTTGAGAACACAGAAGCTCCCGTACCACGAGATAGTGAGAGGAGCAATTACAAGTTATTTGAAGGTTTGGAAGTTATGAAGAACATGGATTTTGTGAATAATATTTTTTGTAAATATACT
>NW_019772159.1:0-1266 GCF_002891405.2 Cryptotermes secundus | reverse complement strand
AAATCTGTCTAATTGATTGAAAGCTGATAGCTGAACAAAAAAAATAATATATATATAAAATAAATAACAACTTAACCAGGCTTAGCAATCAGCTCTGGGAATGTATCCCCTAGAATGTCAACATCTGTGTTAACAAGAGTTGCAAAGAAACCAGGCTTAGCAATCAGCTTCTCAGTTGCATATCTCACAGCTCATCGCAGAATGCGCCTTAAAACATAGCTGAGGGGAAAAGAAAACTGACTTTCAATACGAGGAAATATAAATACACAAACTTATTATTAACAAAAGCTTAACAAGATACACACAAGGTCTAATTTCTGGTAAACCTTGTATTTAAGTAAATTTAAAAAGGGAGAACTATCTCTGAGTTTCATTAGTCCAACATTTACCTGGAAACTCTAAGGAAAACTATAAACAACTTTAAGCAAAAGCAGTTGATACCCAAACAAATTTAAACAGAGTATACTACACACACCACAACAATAGTAAAAGGCACTAACTTACCCTCAGCCAGTGTTATCAGGACATCCTCCATCAGAAAAAGCTATTGTCAGAGTTCGAGCATGGTCTGCCACCACGCAATAAGCCATGTCCATGCCATCCACATCTTCACCAACATGACCTTTGTATGGTGGTACTCCTGTACCCTGTGGCTGTGGGCCAAGAATAATGTAACCCTGATATTTACATTATTGTTTTACAACAGATACTTACATTATTTTACATTAAGACATTGGTTAAACACTGAAGCAAATATGGGAAGGCAACTATGCCCCCATATCTCATATTGTATTATCAAGAACATAGTTAACTCTTCAACACATATCAATAGCAGACACAAGCTAAGACTCTTTTTTAAGTGCTAACACTAGGAAAGACAGCATTTGTGAGTGTTTAAGACATGACAAGGTTAAAAGATTACCAATTTCTTATAATCCTGTTACTTCAACTTTAATACTTCAGAGTATGGATATTTCAGTACCTCAAAATGTGAACTGTTCAGAAAATCACAGTTACAGTACCTGTTTTCCCTTAGGATTTCATACAATACTACTACACATTCAAAACATTACAACCTACTTGTTGAATTGCAGCAAACAGAGGCATGAAGAGATCCGTATCATAGTTTGAATGTTTCTGTTGGATAACAGAAACCAGGCGTTCCAGCCCCATTCCGCAGTTAACATGGTTTCTGGGAAGTGATTTCAAACTTCCATCTACTTCTCTACACAAAGAAAAGAACCTGAGGTTTACACTGTCTGTAAC
>NW_019772158.1:0-487 GCF_002891405.2 Cryptotermes secundus | reverse complement strand
CTCAATACTTTGGGCAATCCCAACCTGATCTTGACCTATACAGCTCACTGACTGAAGTTGGGTTTTGCACACATAAAAATCCACTTTCAATGCCAGTGAAGATACAATTAAGTCAAAACTTGTACATCCCCTAACCAAAAGATGTGATGCATTCGTGAGGGTGGTGGGAGTGGGGGGGAATTTGTAACGCAGATGCGCAATAATTATTGTTCTCGTTAAAACTGTTGCAATCACCCGTCGTGTCTTGTCGTTTAATTATGTACTATGCTATTACCCCTCGTGACACCAGTAACTCAATCCGATCTATACATGCATATGTAACATCTGGCAAATTGTCAGACTAAGATGGAATTATTGGTCAACTGAAAACTGCAACTACACATCACTTCTGACACTTAATTCTTTTTGACTTACTGAATAGTAGCAAAAACTCGACAAAAAAAACACTGCTTAGTTCCTTAGAAGTGCAACCGATAATTAGTGCTAA
>NW_019772157.1:0-387 GCF_002891405.2 Cryptotermes secundus | reverse complement strand
TACTGCATTCATGTGATGTTTGAGTACAGTCTTCTGGGTTGTGATTTCATGCAGAATTTTGAAATTATATGCCATTTGAAGGCAATGGTAAAAGACCAGTGCCTCCTGCTATTTAGTTGGTAGCTAAAGTTCTTCTAACACCAGCCAGATCTTCACGAGAAAATGCGGATTTTTCTGCAAGCTATGCCTGTACTGTTAGTAAGAAATCATTTCTGTGAATGAAGGCTGTAACCAGAGTGAAAGTTATTCACCTGCTGGGATTTCAAATCTGTATAGTTAAAATGAAAACATAAAATGAGCAAACAAGAGCCTGATGCTATCGCACAGACACACAGGATCACCGCAATATGAAATTTCATTACTTCAAGGAGTCAGCGTTACTTTACG
>NW_019772156.1:0-476 GCF_002891405.2 Cryptotermes secundus | reverse complement strand
GTTGATAGCAGTATATCAGTGGAAGTACAGTTAAGTTATTTTTGGTTGTCACATTTTCAACTCTTTTTGGCATGGGAGTTCATTCATGTGGTTTTCTTCAAAGAATCCTCCATTATATATACTGGAGCCCTATAAATTTGAATTAATTAACTTGATAAATAATAAAGTTTCTAATCCGAGTTGGATAATATTTTCAAGAAGACTATGAAGTATCTTAATATTTCGTTAATTTGCTTTCTCTGGTTACATGAAACAGGAAGAAAACGTTCTACTCCCTGGAGCTTGAGACTGGAATGAGAAGTGTTGAAGAAGAGGGTCAAATTGAGGTCTGAGGATTAAGAGGGAAGCCTTGTGTCACTCTATGAACGATGTCTGTGATCCTACGGAGGCTGTGTTGGGGGCCCGTGGACAACGGATCAGGGATCAGGTAGGTTTCGTTTTTCAGAGCATGATCTAGGTGATTGTGTTATTTCTCT
>NW_019772155.1:0-357 GCF_002891405.2 Cryptotermes secundus | reverse complement strand
CCCCAAACACTTCGGGCTCAATTAAAATACAATGTTTAAATAATTATAAGATATAATGATCATTGACGACCTTAGTTCTTTTCGTAAGAAGAGAATTTGAAAATATAAAGTAGTTTGCCCTGTTTCACTTCGCACAGAGAGCACAGATACATCGGTCTATATGTCGCGTCTTCGTATTCATGCGACTCAACATGGCAGAACCTGTTAGAACCCCACAGATTCGTTTCGCTTTTATGACTTCCTTCTGAACAACCTCATGGCCACACTGAATTCCTGTATAAGAAAAGGGAACTGTTAGAAATTGTACAAACAGATGAATTTATTCCCTCGGACATTGAATTAAAAACCAATTTCATT
>NW_019772154.1:0-975 GCF_002891405.2 Cryptotermes secundus | reverse complement strand
CATAACCTTCGAAACACAATCACATTTATGTATATGTATATATATTCTCACTTCCTCTCAGTCCGTATGTTATTTAATGGATAACTCCTTAACACCTCCCAGCCTAAGTTCACATGCATCAATCAAGCAATAAAATCTACAGAAAATAATAACACGGAAAGAAAATCCGTGCTAGGCGCATCTAATATTTTCTTCTTGTGTTTAAGTCATAATATGACTTTAAAAATAAATCTGTAGATGTAGTGATGGTTTCATTCTAAGATAGAGTATCAAAATCTTCCAGCACTCAATTTCCCGTTCTTATGACTTTTATTAGTGACACTATTGCAGAATTGTAGAATATACACTTGCAACAACCTTCGTTTTGCTCTCGTCAAGAGAAATTTATTTAAGAATTTGGTAATTACTTCTGTCACGTAGTTAAAGTTCAGAACTTGATATTTCTCCCAGTGAATGATGTGTTAATTTAATCTGTTATTAGAATAGACAACGATATATTTCCTGCACGGCATAAACACTGTTACCTGCATTACAGATATGAGGAAAATTTTTCTGACGCAATATTCGAACATTCGTATATATTTTAGTAATTTTCCCTTTAATAGCGCGCTTAATCTGAAATATGCCTTATGATATTGCTTGCTTTATAATATGTGAAACTAGGTTCACGCATTTAGCCCTTCTTATTACAGGTTTGTCGATGAACTCACTGGCGGCCCAGGCCTTCGTTTTCTTTGTTGCGGGTTTCGAGACTTCGTCCACCACCATGACGTTCTGTCTGTACGAGCTGTCATTGCACCAGGATATACAGGAACATCTCCGGGAAGAGATCGACATAGTGCTGAAGAAACATGAAGGCAAGATTACGTATGAAGCCATCCAGGAGATGGAGTATCTGGATAAAGTTGTCTCAGGTAAGGCTTGCTCTTGGCACAAAATTTAAGTATTTAAATTTTCTTCAACGTAGCCTTGATC
>NW_019772153.1:0-421 GCF_002891405.2 Cryptotermes secundus | reverse complement strand
CAGCGCTCATTCCATTTTCATATTCTCAATCATTGGTTTTGGACACACAAGAAAAAAATCTTGTCATTTTGTTGCTTTGTTCCACTGGAATATATTGGTCTTGTATATTGTATAAATATGTATTCTCGACAGTAGACAGAAAACAGAAGCGGAGGTTTATACTGAGGTTGCAAGTGACAGGTGATACATTATGACGGTTAAGGACAAATTCCATGCTTCGTGCTGCACTGGTGAATTTGGGTGTCAAATACCAACTTACTTTCTTTTTCTTCCAAAATTCGCTCTTGAAAGTGCGGATTCCGCTTTGGGCCTGGAAGATACTATAAGGGGTTGTCAGGCTGAAGTGATCACCCGCCTGCTTCACCCTTCGGTGGCTAGTGTTCAGAACCAGGACAGTGGGTATGGAATATTTGTTGGACAG
>NW_019772152.1:0-354 GCF_002891405.2 Cryptotermes secundus | reverse complement strand
TTTATATGAGAAAATAAAAATGTGTCCTGACTACAGTTAGGAGATTCCCGTAAAATTGCAGCTATAATATGATGATAAGGAAGGGAGAAGAGCATGCTCATTATGTTAGCTCATTCTACTTAATGTAAGAGGCTTTTTCCTCGTGCTATTTTGGCTGCAACAGGAAATTTAATGTGGAGAGTTCACTGGATGAAAGGGTATTCTTTTTAGAGATAAGAGGGAGAGAAGTCAAATTTTATAGCCACATTTGAATGTAGATCAATAGAGTAGAACTATATTGATATACGAAGTTATGATAACAATCGTTAATGTAGGGCCTTTGTTTTTTCTGTGTCATAGAATTTTCTGCCTTAA
>NW_019772151.1:0-395 GCF_002891405.2 Cryptotermes secundus | reverse complement strand
AGAACAAATCCACTGGATGAAATTATAAATGTGGTCGAATAGGACACTCTTGTCTCATTAGAAAAATTGTGTGAGAATCAGAGAGTGCCCCTGTATATTCCAGTAGAATCACTTACTGCAGGAAATTAAAAGTCACTAGAGCTCCTATGTTCAGCAGATTCAGACTATTTCAACTGAGAGTTGGTTCATGAGCACTCTGTTCACTCTCTGCACCGTCCTCCTTAACATAAATTGCAAAATCATGACTCCTGAGCACGCTCAAATCCAGTGGATTGATTCCATTTTTCCTAAACCTATGCACCAGTCATTTCAACGGCAGCTGCTCAGAGGTAAGGATTCAAAGCAACTTTGGTATCCCATATTTGGAGAAAGGAGAGTACCCCATTATAGGAACC
>NW_019772150.1:0-389 GCF_002891405.2 Cryptotermes secundus | reverse complement strand
TGAGGAAATTGCATGCATTTCCTGTAGGTATGAATACATTTATACCTAACTTAGAGAATATATACTTATGTATCACAAGTTTATAACTTTAGTGCAAATAAATACAAATATTCATACAATAAACTGCATGGCACATGTATCCAAAAATAATTGTAGTTCATGAACTGAATTATAATAAAAAATAAATTTTTAGACAGATGCAAAAAATGTGCTACTATGAAGCAGGACCTGTGGATATGATTAAGGAAACTCACTAGATTTTTGAAATACAGAAATGAAAAAAAATTGTGTATGATATTTGTTTAAACGGGTATGTCTACATCATGAAGGTAGTATTGAAAATTATCTTAGAAATATGATCTGTTGCAAGTAGGTAACAGCAAATGGTA
>NW_019772149.1:0-514 GCF_002891405.2 Cryptotermes secundus | reverse complement strand
TCATACACTTAATATTCTTTACAGG
Organism: Cryptotermes secundus; assembly: GCF_002891405.2. NCBI lineage: Eukaryota > Metazoa > Arthropoda > Insecta > Blattodea > Kalotermitidae > Cryptotermes > Cryptotermes secundus. Next base: position 489 of record NW_019772149.1, on the reverse strand, counting down.
ATTGCTTTTACATTTGAAATATTCTGCAGCTACAGTAACAGCATTTTATGCCCTGAGAGCATGAATATTTAGAAATGAAGTTCATTATTTTACATATTTCTTTAGAAGCAAATTTGTGTTTGGAAAAATACCACTCTCAGAATGTCATTCCGTTTTCTTTCCGATAATATACTTAAATTCAGCAGATGTGATTCCCTCCTCACCAAGAATACATATGTTTATAAGTAATTTGATGATGATAATGATGATGGTCTTCTCTTACTTGTTGTATAGTAACTAACCACTTCTGTTATTCTCTTTGTTTCTGCCCCCTGTGTACTCAGCAGGCAACCAACCCATACCTGACTGGAATGCCTCAGGTGGGTAGCACTTTCAGCCCATACTTCACACCAGGGCCTGTGATGCCTGCCATCTTAGGCCCTGACCCAACGTCTGTGGGCTCACCTATCAGTGTGGTACCTCAAACAGTTGTCACGCAGCAGAAGATGG
>NW_019772148.1:0-505 GCF_002891405.2 Cryptotermes secundus | reverse complement strand
AATTGCTAGGGTTGTGTGTGATGTCCCATTTGTCCTGACGGGAGCGGGATTTAATTTTTTAAATTTACGGTGGATTACAGAGTTACAATACAGTGTGAAAGTGCCAGCAACAATTTTAGAATTGTTCCACTGTTTTTGTAGGATATGCTGTGGGTCTCAGAGGTGGCACTGCACAGTGCATAGGAGCTGTGGTAGTAGCAGAGGAATCTGGTGGCAGAACAGTTTTTGAATCGGGGAAGGGGAAACATAGTCAGATTGATAGTTGCTCAGATACTGAACGATTTTGAGGCCCACGGGAAGTCCATGTTGAGAAGAGATCAGTGAAACCAAGTGAAGTAAGTAGATTTTGTTCTGATATGGCAGGATACACAGAAATCAAAACCACCTTAACATTTCTAAACAGTCAGTGTGAAGGAATCTGAAAATTTGTCAGTATGATTCAGTTTATCATTCTGAAGTCTTCAGGGTTTTATGCTATTGGTTTACATAGTAGATATGTTTATAC
>NW_019772147.1:0-630 GCF_002891405.2 Cryptotermes secundus | reverse complement strand
TGTCATATGAGGACATGCTGCAACATGGAACTTTGTATGTATGTAAGTTTGTTTGTTTGTTTCTCAGAAGACACACTAAAGTGTCAGTGGCTAAGTAAGTCATTCTGTCAACTGTTTATCCTGATATATCATCACACCACTTGTCAGCACAGTTTCAACTGTTTCATCTTTTAACTGTTCACAGTTTCACAGCACCTCTGTCTTCTTTCTTGCCGAGACATTACACTATCCACAATTTCTAGTCTAATATATTATTTTTTCATTCCACTTACACACACNACCAGTGCACCACTCAGAAGATACAGACACTACTATCACTAAACACGCACTTAGCTTATTTGACCACATAGTGCAAATAATTATCATTTCATTCTAGAAGGAAACACAAGTCTTCTACCCAGAATAATGAACGAAGTTACAACCTTAACAATTTCTAACAAATATACCTCCCAAGAAAAGTAATTTACAGCTTTCTTCTTTGTTCACCCTTCTTCACACATTTAAAAATCTGAAGTTCCACATTACATGTTCCTGCAAAGATTCTGTTGTTCACATGTCTGTGAAAGAGACCACTACATTCTCCTCATTCTGTCCTTGCTTGACCACTCATTCTGCCAGCCGTACACGTAT
>NW_019772146.1:0-444 GCF_002891405.2 Cryptotermes secundus | reverse complement strand
ATGGAGAATTCGGAAGACCTCGGCCTCAGCACTAAGGCCCAGGTGGTGAAGATAAGAAACCTGAAATGTCGTCAAAACAGAATGACATTTCTTATTCCTGTCAACAGCTACTATTTCTGGTATTCCTTCAGGTTTCCATTAACTCTCCTTCCCGTCTTCGATTATCTTGAGGTCTTGTAACATCAGCACTATCACCTCTAATTTGTTCATAATCTCCTATTCTCTTGAATATCCTCCGAGTTGCTGTTCAGGCAATACGTTATAAACAGGCTTCTTAGTCACCATTCATGTATCATTCATATTTAATTTTACAGTATCACTACTTAAGTTTATATCATTTGAATGTAAAATATGTTCAATTATGTATAACTGATGTTCATGTAAATATATCTGCTTCCACAGAGTCTGATGTTTATGGATTCAATAAACTTATGTAAATTACAA
>NW_019772145.1:0-372 GCF_002891405.2 Cryptotermes secundus | reverse complement strand
TCTAAGGTATAGTGCCAGCATCTGAATGGAGGAACTGAAGGAAACCGTAACAACACTGGGCCTTGGCACCAGAGTTATAGTAGTGAAATCAACAGTCATGTCAACAAAATCATGAATATTGATGGTGTCTTTTTACATTTGTTTATAAACTGTAAAATGGTTTGCTTTCTGCTGATGATTTTCATTACCTCCAAATCATCACTGACAATAACTTCAGGCTCCAAAACATATCCAAATGCAGGGATTCCCCCTGTACAACATACAGGTAAACAACAAAAGTATTTCAGATCAAAGCATGTGAATAAAAATGACACAGGAAGACGGAGAAAACAAAACATCCCATACCCATACACCAACGAAATACACAACTAG
>NW_019772144.1:0-418 GCF_002891405.2 Cryptotermes secundus | reverse complement strand
CCTGCGAAAAGGTCAAGAATGCCTTCTGTTAATCATACATGTGACTGATATAAACAGCAAAGAAAAAGAAATAATGAATCATCACGAAAATCCCAAATTAAGAGGAAATCTCGTGAGGGAGACAGGAAGAAATTTGCTGAAAAACTTGAGAGACAAAATGAAAGTTTGAGGATAAGGGTGGAGGAAATGGAAGAGCTTGTAAAGAAGCTCAGAGATGCACTGCTCGAGGCTCTGGGCAACATTAAAATAGTGTCAGTGTGAAACCCGATGGGGCTATATGACTCTTCAACTTCACCCATCAACATTATTGCATGATATGTAGTTTGGTTATGTTATGTGTAAGTTTTACATCTTACCAAAGTCTTAACTTGGCAAATGAGTTTTAAAGATCAGATTTTTGTATATATCTATATGTATC
>NW_019772143.1:0-555 GCF_002891405.2 Cryptotermes secundus | reverse complement strand
CACACACAAATATCCCTTATTGCAAAAGTTTACTAAACAGTTTAACGTTTTAGATGTGTTCAACTTTTACAAGACCTCAAATCTTTTTAAGATGATGTGTTTTCAAAAATATCCATGTAACTAGTCAGTTTCATTGGGTTTAACAAATTTTTTGCCAAATCGTTTTTCAAATTATTGTCCACTTAAGATTACACCAGCATTCCTTGAACACCTTGAGGCCTGCATGTCACAGCATTCAAAACTTATGACCCAAAATTGTTTCTTAAATCAATCACGTCTGTCAAATCTTGCTAATGAGGTATGTTGCATATGATGTACACAACATCCTTTACTTCAGACAAAGAAATGTTAGTTCTGGAATGCCTCCACAGATGTCAGAAATCCAATGACTACAAAAAAAGCAATAAAACTAAACATTCATGCCATCTGTACTTGCTTGATATTCAGAGGAGCAACTCTGTGTTGCGCATGGACAAGTGTCAGTAAAATTGCACTGGTATCATCCTGCTCATCATCCATGCTAGCTATAACAGGAAAACCAAATATATCAATTGT
>NW_019772142.1:0-464 GCF_002891405.2 Cryptotermes secundus | reverse complement strand
AATTTAAAAGTGATTGTAATTTTGAAATTAAAACACACATTACAGAATCTTGGAAATGATTACGTGAACCGAAGAAGGAAAGCCTGTTAGTGCTGGGTGCGGCTAGAGACCTCTTACAAAGAAATTGCACATCGCACGAATGCACGCAGTTCCTCGGTCCGTGCTGAAGCCAGTGTTTGTTCAAACGAATGCCATCGCTGGGAAAGACGTCTTGCAATGTACTGGGTACGCGTATGTCCCCAGGGATATGTGCGTCACCTCTCACAAATTCTTGTGCCAGGTTTGACGTCAGTAGCAAACAAATTGGTTGAGCCATAACTTGATAAATCAATTTCTTTATTTGTGTAGAGCACAGGAATTGCCTCGACGTTTTGAAATCGGACTGTAAAATGTTAAAATTACGATTCGTTTAATCAATTACTATCATGAAATATGGGATCTAGGTTTTATGATGTCTCTCCTCT
>NW_019772141.1:0-413 GCF_002891405.2 Cryptotermes secundus | reverse complement strand
CATTCAGAATACAAGTTGATGGACAAAATTCAGAAACTTAGTGATGATGCAGATATGTAATTTCTAACTTCCAGTTTCTCAGTCCACTGCTCATTCCTTGAGGAGTTACTTCTCTACAATATTATTTCATAATTTATCCCCTTTTAGGAGGTGGAATAGCCCAGTGAGTGTAGTGGGTGGATTTCATAGCACAGTATTGACATAAAAGAATGTTGCTTTCCTTAGGGTGAAAATGCATCCCTTAGGCAACAGAGAGTACCAGAAGAACGACACAATTGGATCGAGGAATTGTCTACTCCAGGTCCCACCCCTGGTCCACATGGGCGAAATTCATGGGTCCACACAGGGGCCCATCCTAGATGACCACAACACCATCCTGACACCAGCAACAGAGGGCGGTGAGAATACATGCC
>NW_019772140.1:0-424 GCF_002891405.2 Cryptotermes secundus | reverse complement strand
AGATAGCAGGAAATTAGTCATGGAGCAACGGTGCCCACTAGAAACACAGAAAATATCGGGACCAAAGGTGTCTTGTCTGTACAGCAGTTGCCTGCCAGTCAGGTGTTATGAGTTTTGAGTAAAGAGGTTCGGTATGAATTTGTTGGTGTTTTGAGAAGGAATGTGGGTTTTAATAGTGTTTCTGTGAAAAGTAATTTCAAAAACAAATTGCCGTTCTGTTTCTTGAGAATGACGCACAGGTAGCAGCACATTTATGTATGGCTCCAGGATGTCCACTAATAACGGTAAAGTTTCGCGTGTGTAGGTGTGTTGGCGGTGTTGGCCGTGTTGGCTGTACTGGAATTTGCTGTCAGCGGCTGTTATCGGTTTTATGATGGAATTAATTAGTTCGATGTGAATTTGTTTGTCTTTTGAGAAGGAATGT
>NW_019772139.1:0-380 GCF_002891405.2 Cryptotermes secundus | reverse complement strand
TCTGTGTCACTTGGAGCACATTCAAAATGATACAGTATCGATCTTCCTGCGTTCCCTATTTCACCTAGTTCACAATTTCGTATTGTAGAATGTACTCTGCAGCTGACCAAGAGTGAAGAGAAATACGTTGAAATGATGGCTGTAAGTTACATTTCCTGTAGAGAAATTTAATTGTGTTTGTCAGTGTTGTGAAACAGAATTAAAACAATTATTTTTTGTTTTGTAGGGAGAAAGCTGGTCATCACTACTGGACATGACTGATGATGATTTTCAGAACATTGAAGAAATATTGGATGGTGTTGGGCTTCTTTCTGCAGAAGAAGTACGAATACCAGAGCGTTCAGAACTCCATTTAACACGTAAGAATGATCAACAGAAGT
>NW_019772138.1:0-286 GCF_002891405.2 Cryptotermes secundus | reverse complement strand
CAGATAATAAGCACAATTAATCATCTTACCTGCTGGAATGAACTAATGCTGAACAATGCTTAGATAATATAAAAAATTATCAACACAGTTTCCACTTCCAAGCCCACTGGTCATGCTTCTGAGGGCACAAATAATCATCACACTTCCGAAGTGATGATTATTGTTTTGTGGCTTCTGGCAGTCAGTCGATACCATGACCTCAAGGCACCATTCCAGCTACAGGGCCTCTGCCAAACAAATCAACACATACATAATAGCCACTATATTAGTGCTGGGAGGAAATTCT
>NW_019772137.1:530-1128 GCF_002891405.2 Cryptotermes secundus | reverse complement strand
TTGTGCACCACAGTTAAATATTTAGCCTCTTACATTTAGTGTCAAAACATTTTTCTGGGTTTGTAGGATGGTCCATACATCATGGTTGAAGAGGCTGTTGCCATGTACAGAAGCACATTTGATTGGCTCCATTATAGAGGTTTTGAACCTATACCGTTCCCTCCTCTCTCCTCCCAGATTTCCACTGATCTTCTGCTCCTATCAGTGGATAGGCTGAGGGCAGAGTGCAGGTATTCCTTTTATTTACAGAGTCATTGTCATCATCCCCCATTTCTCAACTGATGTTTCAATATTTATATGAACCATAAAGTGAAACAAAACATTGTATTGCACAGACTTCCCATTAAGTGAAACCTGTTTTTTTATTCCTCTGTGGGGATAAGTTTCCCCGTTCTTTTCAGTGTTTCAGTTTGCCAATTGTGACTACTACTGGCACCTATAACATTGTTGCTATTTTATGTTCTATTATATTGAGATTTATATTTGCAGTGTGAAGTCCAGCCATACTCGAAGCCATCGGGAGAAACTGGAGCTCATCCGTGAAGCACGTGACAATCCTTCCAAAACACTCTCAGAAATTAAGAGACGTTTACTCACA
>NW_019772137.1:0-289 GCF_002891405.2 Cryptotermes secundus | reverse complement strand
GTTTTAAACAGGTCAATTTTTTCTCATAGGTTGGTATTCAGTTCACGTGCTTCTATGGACACTTGTTGCCGATGTATGATGCTGAGCTGCAGGAAGAGCTTACAGATGCATTTTTGGACCAGTATTTGTGGTATGAAGCTGACAAGCGAAAATTATTCCCTCCATGGGTGAAGCCCTTAAATACGGAACCACTCCCACTTATGGTGTACAGGTGGTGCCAAGGTAATGCTTCTGACTTATCTCTAGTCTTCTGTATTATGTTGAAGACATCTTTCATTTGGGCCTAATT
>NW_019772136.1:0-530 GCF_002891405.2 Cryptotermes secundus | reverse complement strand
TCTTCCATCTTCAGGACAGAAGATTCTCCAAAATGATACCCACCTTCCTAGTAACACACTGACAGAAACCTTGAAGACTGTAATCTATGTAAATGTGCACACCTTGTAAACAAATTACAAGTCACAATCACAAAACAAACTGATCCATAGGGAAATCAGAGCTTGTCTTCAATTTCAGAATCAGCAATGTGAGGAACTCAGTTTGCTACCCATAAAAGTAATGTGGATAAGAAGACAACACATGAAAACTGAATCTCAATGCAAACATCTCACATTCAATGACTGCGATTACAGACTTCAAGCACCTTAACAAATTTATTTTCTCTTCCTACAGTTATGCTTCAAGATTCAATATTACAATGCAGACAAGAGTTTATCAGAAACTTTATACTTCTACACTTCAAGGGAAGTTGTAGGTGTGAATTTAAGATATGGATTTCAATTCACTACACGTTTATAAAAGAGTATGCAATAATAATCAAATTCAAGTTTGAACTGCATTTAATAAACTATACATAAAACAAAATGCA
>NW_019772135.1:0-470 GCF_002891405.2 Cryptotermes secundus | reverse complement strand
CTGTCTTAGCTGCAACACTTGCTACAACCACACCACAAATCAAAGAAACTGTGATCTACTGGACATCCCGCTAAACATTCAACCTCAAAGGAGTGCAATAGAAGGAGACAAACTTATTATAGCATGTAAGTCATGAATTTCCACAGTCTGTTCCATGAAGTCCCATGGTTCTGCATGACAGAAAATAAAAGCTAAGATTTAAATTTCTTAGCTATAAGTGATCTGTGATACACAAAGAATGTGATCCTAAACATTCCAGTCATCTGTGCATTGTTTTACCCATTCATTCATCGAGTTCCTCCTTCTAAAGAGAGATTCAATGCATTGAAAAAGGCTGGTGAAAAATATAAACTGTCTAAATGTAACATTTAGTTTCAAGAAATGTAAATTATTGTATGACAAGACAGATTGTAATTGCAGCCCTCTAATGCTACCCACAAAAGGGAGATGTCTATTCCAAAACAAAGTGT
>NW_019772134.1:0-474 GCF_002891405.2 Cryptotermes secundus | reverse complement strand
ACAGTTCACACTGTCACCACTTCTCCTTCATCATTCCACATTTCAGTCTCTTCATCATACCTGAATCGCCTGTGTCCAGTCCCAAAAGCTGTCTGATATGAATGTAGCCATTTCAGTATCATGAAAAAATTGGTAAGGGTACCTCAGATTATGTTCCATGGAATATTACATGATGAGCCTTCAACCACAGTGTCAGATGTTGAAAGTGGAATGGAACTGCAGAGAACCACCAGAGTTCATGACATCGGAAGACTGAAGGAGCAGGCCTTGATCTTGCATGTGTATACCAGCATGGTCATAATGAAAGGGGAACAGGTCAACAAATGTTCTTTTCTCTCATAAACAACTTTATCGGAGACATGAGATGTTCCTTCTCAGAACATATTTTCTGTTCTATAAATCTGTCCTCTGACTTACACAGACTAGTGACAATTTTTCAATGTACATTCGCAGTACATTCAGAGAGTTCCTTTC
>NW_019772133.1:0-399 GCF_002891405.2 Cryptotermes secundus | reverse complement strand
CTTAAAATGTTCTACTTCACCTATTAGAACGTCATGTTTTCTTGCTACAAACATCACTCTGGCTTTGGAAACGCAGCAAGAAACCTTAATATTTCATAAAAACAGTATAGTTTTTGGTTATAAACTTTTCAAGAACACTCTGTTCAATGGGAGTAGTTGGCCATGTCTCAGAACTGCAGCATTAAGCATAGTTACTTTCTGTGCATAACAATCCAACTAGTCACAAAAATCTGTATAGACAAGTCAAATGCAATTACATACTTTTTCACCTACTAGTGCTTTCTCCAGCTACCATGATTGACCAACAGAATACACTTTAAGTGTGTAGTTCTCTTATCTATCATTATATGACACATGCAGCTATCCACTGCAAGTCCATGGGTGTGTGTAGATACCTTG
>NW_019772132.1:0-222 GCF_002891405.2 Cryptotermes secundus | reverse complement strand
TGACGATGGAAGTAAGTAGTGCCAACCTAGAGCAGTAGAAGGCACGTGATACCTCCTAGACTATCCTAGTGCCCGGATACTAATACAGCATTTTCGTTCAATAGGCAGGCTTAAAGGTAATTGGAAACATAATGGCGATTGTTTTAGGTATATAGTGGACGTACACAATATCGCCAGTTTGTTGGTAGGGGGACCGGAAATAATATGGTGATATTTATAAGA
>NW_019772131.1:0-375 GCF_002891405.2 Cryptotermes secundus | reverse complement strand
TATGATTCAAAATGATGCCACACTTGTATTTGTACCTTACTCTTAAGTTAATGCCTGTTTCTTGAGTGAATGTTACAGAGTGGGAAGCTGTCTAGGCATCATGTGAAGAAACTTTTGTGTGAGCCAAACTGAAAGTATGTTTAATTTTTTTTTTGATAGGAAGTGACTTTGGACAGCACAACCATTAAAACAAGACATGGACATAAAAGTGAAAATGGTGAAAAAGATGTAAAACTTGTAAATTGTAACCTGTATTTCATCTTCTCTTACAAGCCTAAGATAAATAATGAATATTATGGATATTAGTCATAGATGTAACCAAAAAAAAGGGATTTTTAATTATCGTAGGTACATATCACTTGATTATTAAGTAGC
>NW_019772130.1:0-392 GCF_002891405.2 Cryptotermes secundus | reverse complement strand
GTATTTCCAGGCAGTCTCAAATTTACTTCAGAAGAATTCGTAACTGCTTGTGAGTGATTATTATCTCATAGAAAAACAAAATGTCTCCTCACTCATATATCTCTAGTTCCAATAAAACTTGAAGATTTACATTTGGAGAGAAATAACACAATCACCCAGATCATTCTCTGAAAAACGAAACATACCTCATCCCTGATCCGTTGTCCACGGGCCTCCACCTCAGCTTCCGTAGGACCACAGACATCTTTCATCCAATGACACAAGGCTTCCCTCTTAGGCCTCAGACCTCCATTCGACCCTCTTCTTCAACACTTCTCATTCCACTCTCAAGCTCTAGGGAGTAGAATGATTCCTTCCTGTTTCATGTAACCAGAGAAAACAAATTAATTAAA
>NW_019772129.1:0-580 GCF_002891405.2 Cryptotermes secundus | reverse complement strand
TCTAATAAAGAATTGGATATCTAAAGGGTTTAGCAGAGAAAGAGGTTGTCCTAAGTTAAAAAGAAAGAGGAGAAACAACCCTTTACAGTTTTATCTGTCTTGGCAAATAACACAGGTCCCCTATCACCATGTATAGTTTTGACATTACGTACTACATGCATGCGACAGTTATGGATTCCATACGTCCTTTAGTCAGACTACTTGAAGAAAACAGAGGTATGTGTATAAGTGGAAGCTGATTTCCAATAGTACTTAAAGTTGCCCCAGTTAGATTCATCCTAATGAATTCTACTAAAATACACAGATTAAAATAAGACTTGAGAACAAACTTTAGAAATGTCTGTTGCCATGTCCACAAATCTGAATGTTTGGGCTCATTATCATCAAGAGTTCTGTATGCCTTGGCCATTATGCCTGATGATTTGAAACTCAAGATATTCTTTCCCTTTCCGTTGGCAGTCTGGTCATTCCTACTCTCATCGCCCCCCATGGGCGGTGGGAGAAGGCCACTTCTGGAATGCAGTGCAATACCGTAATCCATATATTTTCCCCAATCTGTTGGTATTCGTGTGTCCCTCTC
>NW_019772128.1:0-480 GCF_002891405.2 Cryptotermes secundus | reverse complement strand
GATTAAGTAACAGGTGTCCAGCCTAATAATTAATATGTTGGTGCAAGAGTATTTGTGGTGGACATAGCAATGCTGTAATATTTTCCTGAGGGTGTTTGAGAACAGGGTGTTGAGAAGAATATTTGGACCAAAGAGAGATGAAGTGACAGGAGGTTGGAGAAAACTGCATAATGAAGAGCTACATAACGTGTACTATTCAGCAAGTATAATGAGAATGATCAAGTCAAGGAGGATGAGGTGGGCAGGTCATGTAGCACGAATGGGGGAGATGAGGAATGCGTATAGGATATTGGTGGGAAAGCCAGAAAGAAAGAGACCACAGGGAAGACCATGGCATAGGTGGGCGGACAATATTATAATGGATCTTAGAGAGATGGAATGGAATGGTATGGATTGGATAGATGTGGCTCAGGATAGGGACCAATGGAGGCTTTCGTGAACACGATAATGAATTTTAGGGTTCCATAAAATGCTGGGAAA
>NW_019772127.1:616354-619913 GCF_002891405.2 Cryptotermes secundus | reverse complement strand
ATCTCTTGGCCATAACATCTCGTCACAAACCACACAGAAAACACAGTTCTTCTGTAGTTGCATGATTGTATTTAGTGGGCGTTACATAGCAACAGCCACTGTTTATGGAGTCACAACTTAACAACTGGTCTATAAGCCAGAATACCTTTAGCAGCAACCCTACAGAAAAGAAATTCTGTGGGTTCAATGAGATTTCTAGTACGAAGATTTTGGTTCTCATCTTGTGTTGAAAGTAAAATCTAGTAAATTTCTAATAATAACATAACAATCTAAAACATTATTTTATGATAGTGCAACCTCAAAGATGTTTTAGAGATGCCAACAACAGGAATTTCTTACCATCAGGGAATATTCTGCATCAAGAACTTATAACTAAGGGAACACCAGATGCCTAGATTCCTGTGATCCTGCTAATTATCAATAGGATTCTTGAGACATGGAAGTAGTTCCTAACTATAGGGACTTTAGTTCCTGGCTTGAATCTTTGGAAGTTCATTTGCACATGAACATGGAGATGTATGCAATTAAAATTGAATAGAAAAAAATGTTCTGGGACATTCTAATTCTGCATCTTGACTGATATCAATTCTGCACATATTATCAGCTATAATGCTTATTTGCATTATGTACATACAAAGAAGTAAAATACAGCTCCAATACTGTTACTTATTAGGAGCAAATACACATGTACTTACGGTTCAGGAGTGTAAAATGGATCTGATGAGTGACGGATGTACTGTGTACAATGGAACACCCTGAAAGCAAGTCCTGATAGGAAGTCTCTTGGAGACAAATAGCCTGCTACAGGGCGCAGCTGGAAACCAGTTTTTCCTACAGGAATAAAATGAAATATGGGTAACAGACAATGAAAATAGTGACTTCCAAAAGGACTACATGTTCAGTTGCATAAGTAAGCAGTAAAATAACATCTGTTGACTGTAAAAAGTAAAGTAAAGCTATCCCTGTACTAGGCCGTGAAGGCCCATAGGGTTGTGAGACGTTGCGGTCCCACATTATCTCGACAATCGGCTCAAAGGTGGTGGTAAGGTTGTCAACCTCATGCGCTGGCCACGCTTTACTCCCCAGGAAAATTATTTAATTAATTCCTGGTACTCATTTCTGTTAGAGGCTGAGTCGACCACAGGGCCATAGTGCGGCCGGAAGAATTAGGTCAGTTGAAGACAATCCAGTGACCTCATCAGGACTTCAACCCACAACCTTCTGGCCCCTCAACCAATTATGCTACAGACTGTCCACGATATAAAAACATCTGTAAAAAGATTGCAGTGATATTCATGATGAAACGAAGAGCAGATTAAGTTCCACAAATGCTTCCTACCATTGAGTTTAGTCTTCATAGCAACTGGTTACGGGCTGAACGACCAAGGGGTAGGAGTTCGAGTCCCGGTGGGAGCAAGGATTTTCACTTCTCAATGTCTTCCAGACCGGCTCTGGGGTCCACCCATCCATCCTATCTAATGAGTACTGGGAGCTCTTTCCCTGGGGGTAAAGTGGATGGGGCGCNATATATGACACATGGGAAATTTTTTGTCAGAAAATCTGAAGGGAAGAGAGACTTGGTGAACTTATGTGTAGATGGGAAGACAGTTTTCAGTGTATCATGGAGCTGTAGACTGTAATGGTGGAAATGGATTCAATTGGCATGCTTTTCTGTACACAGCAGTGAACCTTGAAGTTCAACAGAAGCAGTATATTTTTTAACTAGATTATGCATCACCGTTTGCTGAATGTAGTATGAAAGTGTGACTTTCAAAGAAAGTATATTTCCACAGGAATGATGTTACAGTAAATCAATGTCATCTTTACTATTCTGCCTTGCAAATCCAGTTTAACCTGAAAAGTACGGATAAACCACCTTCAGTCATTACACTGCAAAGAAATGGATTTAATCACTACTGTTCATGCAAGCTGCTAGGTTCTTCCTATGAATAATTTGCATGCCCAGACTGGAGAATCTGTGTCTAGCATACTGTCATGAATTAGGTGTGTGTGACGGGGTATAGATTGGTGAATTGGATTTATCGACCACCTGTATACACCACTCAAAACTACACTTTACAGAACACTGACACACAAATACTAGTGCCCTCAGTCTGTTAGAGTCTCCACTGGCCGTTTCCTGGCAACGGCTTTCACCGAGGGAGATTCTTCAGCATCCTGCATTCAGATCCTCTTGTTACAGCCACCCATGCAGAACTCTTGTCAACTGACAACACATCTAACTGGTTCCCAGGCTGGTGGCCATTTCACACCAACCTCCTGGTCTTCTCTTCACAGACTGACTCACGACTGATAACTGAATTCTCTTACTTGCCAACCAGCTACATCACATAATTTCACTCAACTGAGCTGCTGACAGCTTCAGCTCAAGAGTCAGAGTCAAGAGTCAGTTATTTTAAGACTGGCAGTTTACTGCCAATCAGTTCGCCTTGGTGACAAGCCTCTCGAGACTAATAGCAATATTTTTTTTTCTACTGAACCGTTGTCGTCATGGTCACTATGTAACATCCTCTCTAATGAGGATGGGTCTGACATTTAAAATTGCTGCTGGCCCTTGCCAACGCAGTCATTTTGAGGTCACAATCCCAAGGAACTCATGACCATATTTTACTCTCTCAGTTTTGAGATTTTTTCAACCTGGAGAGCCAGTCCCCATATTTATATCACCGAGGAACAGGGTGGCCCAGTTATAACCCCAGGCACTGGGGTCTCCTTTCGTCACCTCCTATGACTCTCAGAGCTACGTTGGAGGTATTTGACCCTGCCTCCACACAGGTTTCAACTCCAGAACTCTACTGACTCTGCTTATAACATTTCGGCATAAACAACATATAAAACACCCTGTTGCTATTGGAACTGTACTGTTGTGTCCGTATTCGTTGCCGCAGAAACGGAGCCAGGATAGCGCAATCGGCATAGCGACTGGCTACGGGCTGAACGATCAAGGGGTAGGAGTTCAAGTCCTGGTGGGAGCAAGTATTTTCACTTCTCAATGTCTTCCAGACCAGCTCTGGGGTCCACCCATCCATCCTATGTAATGAGTACTGGGAGCTCTTTCCCTGGGGGTATAGTGGATGGGGCGTGAAGCTGACCATTCACCTCCAACTAGTGCCGAGGTCAAGAAAACTTGGTCTTATACATCCACTTCACCATACGTCTTCATGGCATAGTGCTTAATTAGTTAAGCATAGGGATAACTTTATCTTTACCTTGCCTGAAAACGGGTTGCATAGCACCACTGTTTATTCGCATATGGCATAACAACAGTTGTACACGTTACAATACTGTTATATATTGATATAAATATTACTACAAAATCCAAACTCACCTAAGGAAATAAGTTATTACAATCCTATAACACAATGCAGTCGAGATTAAAGCAGAACGATTACTCCAGCTTGAAATACATACAAATAAAAGAATGGTGGGGTTTCAGATATGTATATATTTCGTATTTCTTACCGTGTACAATCATAACATGTGTCAATCGGAAGTTTAACTGTCCAAATTTTATGTGCATCCATCAAAGTGCCTCTAT
>NW_019772127.1:610896-615819 GCF_002891405.2 Cryptotermes secundus | reverse complement strand
ACATTTAGTAAGAAATTATTTTTCCTTTCATTGAAGTAAGCATTCTCTGTAAAGAAAAGTGTTTTAAATAAAATTCTTAGATTTTAATCAGACCAATAATTATATAATTTCATTTACAAATTTTTGGTGTGATGAACTGCTTTTGAGAAAAATGGCACATCCAGATTTACAGAATGTAATTTCTCTTACTATTATTGGCTACATTTTCTGTTCTTACAAGCATTCTGCTGAAGAGTCTGTATAATGTTTACACCGCTCAGTTTCACAATATTCTTCATAAATAACATGTAAGTGTACTTACGTTTTAAGAACAAATTAACATCCTGCAGCTGGGGAATGTTATCCTCCCTATATTAACAGAAAAATAGGCTATATATATACGTATGTATAGAACTTAAATAATAAAGTTGTGAAATTACCAGGAAACTTCTTTCAAGAGGTAATCCATCCGATTTGTACGTATTGTGGAGGTACAATTTCGGATGCCTAGCTGATTTATTCGTGGTTTTCCTCAATACCTCAAAGGAAAATACCGTGGTAGTACCACAAATTAAGTCAAGAACCCTTCCTTCGACATCATTTCTAGTCATTAACCTATCCTCAATCGTTTTCCACTACGTACCATTTACTTATCTAGAAATGGCTGAAATGAAGTTAAGCACTATTGTTTCGTAAATGTATGGGCTTAATTAAAATCTATGTTAAATGTATGAAAATCAGCGATGTTTCGTTACTAATGCTGCCAATTCATTTCGCCTACAATAATAACTCCTTGGCTTCACCGATTAGATTCCAGAATCCTACTTCCAGAATCTCCTTGGTCCTCCTCTTTCTTTTTATTTGAACGTTTATAATCCGTGCCATTTTCGGCCACCTAGTTTCATGCTTCATACCAACAGGGCCTTTCCATTTTCTCTGATTGTCCTAATGTAAGGCCCATGAACAGGAAACGCGATAGCTATTTAGAATAGAGGCAAATTGAAAACATTCATGTAACGCGCTACAATTCTAAGCATGTTAAAATTTTAAAGTTTCAAAGGTCTGTTGGTCTATCTATACGCAAAGGCAGGCTGTCAATGGTGTTATATTATTTGTTTTTAGGATCAGGCAACTTTATTATTCTCATATTGTGAATTTCTCTGGATTAAATTCAGTCTAATGACAACTTCAACAAAGCAAATATTTGTGTACATTGAAGTGTCATTAAGCCGTGCCATAGCTCAGGCGGTTAGTCTCTGTTTTCCCACCGAGGCTGCCCGGGTTCGAGCCCGGATCAGGTCATGTGACATTTGTGGTGGACAAAGTGGAAAAGGGGCAGACTCCCCTTCCCCCGAGTACTTCTGTTTCCCCTGCCAATCTTCATTCACCCCATTGTTCCACAATCACCATCATCTATCATCTGGGGCTGGTACAGTAGTCCAATAGTGGCCGCAGTACCAAGTGGACTCATTCTCACTCCACTAACAACAACAACAACAATAATAATAATGATATTATGACCCTTATTGTCTTCAACGACCCACTAGATCACGAATGTGACGTCAGTTGAGCAGACAAGTTTCATTCGTGATTTGATTTCCTCAGGCCTCCTTGTGATCAGTTGAAGAACGCTTTCTACTGTTTTCCGGAAGAACTTGGATGCCTCGGACCGGCACTTTCCAGTGTTTTCTTATTCACAGATCCATAAAATGGAAGCGCATTTTCCAAGGAAGATTTTGTTGTTTTACATTTGTACAATAAAGATACATTTACTACTGACACTTCCATTGAGTCTAATTTAATCAATACAGAATGTAAGAAAAGAACAGTATGAACACTTACCTATAGCCACAGTACTTGACAAGCTGAGGCCAGTTCTCTAAATACTCCTTACAGGCGTGGATTACGTACAGCTTATGAAGCTCCCTGAACACCGTTCCCCTAGACAAATCGAGAAAACCACTCCGTATTTATGTATTTATTATGTCGTCGAGCAATCTTGGGTTACCTCAGTAGAAAATTTGACCATTAGAATATAAATTAGCATATTAGGCTTAATTACTACACCGTGATATTTGGCTGGACACAATGGAATAAAGTTAAGAACAATTTTTCAGGTATTAAACCGCTGTATGTAATTAATTGTTTGGTTCCCCAGGGCGCGAAGACAGTATTTCCACCCATTCCCTAAAGTTCTGTACTACTAGGATTTTCGTAATTTCTAGTCAGTTCCCATTAGGTCTCTAGCTGTGGAACACTGCTTTCAATAATTAGTGGGTTTTCGGACTTTATCCATCATCCGGTATTCTAGAAGCTAGAAAACAAAACGTTTCGGAAACTTGATCTGTTTTCGTCGTCAGGTGGGCGGTGGAGGCAACTACTTTGTTCGGTCTCTTAGAAAGAACTATTGTATTGTATTAGAGAGGGTGGGTTTCTCCATGCACTTAGACCAACTGTTGGTCCATTGTGCGTCCCCCTATGATATTCTACCAGTCTCTATTCCCTACCGGTGCTGGTGCGTGCCATCAGTCCCGACTCAGCCAGCGAGTTCGGCCTCTACTGGCTCAGCGGTATCTCGATGCTTCCCCCATCTACCAGAGGCGTTAGAGACTACTGTTGAGCGGGAAATGTCCTGAATTGGGCTCAGAGGTCCCCTTGACACATGAGGTTCTTTTACGTGCCATAAAGCTATGACACGGGACCCACGGCTTAAAGTAACTACTTGAATTTTTCCACCCTTAAAAATTCCACGACATCCGCCGGGTTTGAACCCACGTACCTTGAGACACGAGGTGGGAACGTTAACCCTAGACTACGGAGGCTGCTCTAGAAAGAACTAACCTCGCTCATATAACTACAGCTATATAGACGTCTGAGATCAGGCTTGGTCAGTGAGAGATAACAGAGAAACGTGCAATTAAAATTGCGACAAAACACGCAGAGCCTTCAAACTTATATAGGAAAGAGGAGTAAATTGTATGCAATTTATGAAAATTTGTGTTTTTTAGAATACCAGACGATGAGCAAAATCAAAGTATTATATAAGTCTGAGTATAATACACCATCGTTAAAATCCTTTAGAATCTACTGCCTTCCAGTTCGTTAGTTTATTGGCATTCAGTAATAGATCAATATGCTCCCAATCCAATCATATTGTGTCTGGATATTTGGGAGGGAACTCCGATATTTAAAAAAAAAAAACTCTTCTGCTTCATCCAAATAAATAAATTCACACAAAATTCATACATTTCATTTCATTTCAATGAAATGGTATCCCGTTTTGTCTGACGGTACTGTAGCAGAACTGAGAGAGCCACGGAAGTTGAGAATGCATCAGGTTTCTTTAGTATTGTCTTCGTTACCTGAACGGCACGTCTTACGACCGATATACCCCTTCTTGGGCTCCCTTGTGAGACACACTAATTGACGCTATTCCTGCACCGGTGCCTCAGTCTACAATCTTCATATAAAACAGGCCTCAAGAAAAAGAAGGATCTATAATTCAGCCATTTCTATAAATTTTTGCCCTGTTGCCAGGGAGTTGAAAATATCACATAGAAATATAGACTAAAAAGTAGACAGATCAGTGGAAAGCCTCTTCTAATTTATTTCCGACCTAACATCTACGCTTGCATCTCGTTATTATAGACAAGAACTTTGTGACCAAGTCATGGCTATGTAAAATTTATATGCAGAACCAATGCCACTAATTCCAGAATAACTTCGTCTTTCTTACGGGGAATAAAAGTTACGGACAAATTTTACTTTAGGTTAGTTTATTTGAGCTTTAAATGTTTAGTTTCTTTCATTTAATATTTTTATTTATATTCACCTCTGTGATCTAATGGTCTGAGTACATCGCTACAGATTCAGAGGTCCCGGGTTCGATTCCCGGTGCTACAAGATTTTCTGAGAAGTAGTGGGTCTGGAACGGGGTCCACTCAGCCTCGTGAGGATATTTTAGGAACTATTTCAAGGAAATAGCGGCTCCGTTCTAGAAAACCGAGATTAACTGCCGTGGGGATCAGTTGCGCTGACCATGTGACACCCTATATCCGTAAAAGTTGGCACTAACTTCGCCGACAAGCGGCGGTCGCTCGGTCAGTATAGTTCGCTTGCGGACTACAGGCCACGGATTTGTTCTAATGTGTACTTTCTAAACACAGTAAGCTTGCAATTGGAAGGGTGGAATTACTGCGCTGAATGAAAGCCTGAAGATAGTGGAGAAGGTATGGCCCTAAGATTTAGAATTAGAAATATATCTAAGCGTCCCTTACCGTAGAATGTTGCATGTTATAAATTTCCCAAACAGCATCAGACTTGAACGGACTCTCTACCCGCATTCTACCTTAAATTCTAAAGATTATACATGCAAATATAATTTTACCTGTTGTTTTGTACGGGTGAGACACATAGTGTCTCGGTCCGAGGGAACAAACGTACTGAACGCAACCAAAGTGCCGAGGGAAGTATTGAACCTGGGTGTTTGGAGCTAACATGACGGAGAAGATTACATAATGAAGAATTATTGTACTCTTTACACAATACGTGTATAATTACTTACTTACTCACTCATGGAGCTGAGCCCTTCTGGAGGAGCCGCTAATTCTGCAGCTACTCAAGAATCTCACAGCATTTTATGGAACCCGAAGGTTCATTGCCGTGTTCATAAGAGCCCTCTACTGGTCCCTATCCTGAGCCAGATCTATCCAATCCATACCATCCCATCCTATCTCTCTAAGATCCATTTTAATATTGTCCACCTACGTCTTTGTCTTCCTAGTAGTCTCTTCCCTTCTGGCTTTCCCACCAATATCCTATATGCATTCCTCGTCTCCCCCATTTGTGCTACATGACCTTCCCACTTCATCCTCCTTGACTTGATCATTTTAATTATACTTGGAGAAGAGTACAAGTTATGAAGCTCCTTATTAAGCAGTTTCC